>NC_132881.1:44251770-44411770 GCF_030463535.1 Salminus brasiliensis
TGGCTCGGTGAAGCAGATATATCCGACAGCGCGCTCTATATGTTGTCCATTCAAGCAGCTCGAATCATCACAGCTGCAGTGTGGAGGCTAAAGTTGCCTAATTTCCACCCCTACAGGTTTGCCCTTTCATCTGCCATGTGTTGTAAAGGTGGGTCAATTCGTAGAGACGAGCGAATAGGCGGCCTTTTATCTTCTCTCTGCCGTACAATCATAGTAGTATATACACCACATGTCCAAATGTTTGTGGACACCCATTGCTGACACTCCTACAGCTTGTCTAGCCCCGGTAGAGAAGCACTGCTGATAGAATAGGACTCTCTGGAGCAGATAAACTTAAACCTACTGGCACCGTGCTCTTTGCACATTAGGGATTTAGCCATATAGAAAGTTAGGAAATGGTCATCTTACTCTATTGTTTGTATGATGATTACTCTTTGTCTGCCGACCTGAAGTGGTCACTCCTTCAGTGTTTGTATGATCCTTTGAAGTTTCAACCATGAGGTGATACAGTCACCCCCTAAGATGATGACCATCAACCCCCCCTTCCTAATGTTGACGCTCTGAATACCCTCAGCTTCATCCCTCTCCTACCCCTCCTTAAACTCCTCTTCTTCAGCATCCTTTCCCCTCCCACAGTTCCCAATGTATATAAGGTCCTCCCGAATTATCCCTAATCGGACTGGACTGGGTCGGACTGGCCTGAAATGGACTGGACTTGATCATACTAGGCTGACCGCGATCAACTAAGCTGTGCCCATGTATGATTTTCTGTCTGCACTTAAAAATAAACTCCAACGCTAAAGATCCAGTCTCCTGACCAATCTGCCTCCTGTATGCTGAATTTCTAACAATGCCTAATGCCAGGTGTGGGCTAGAGGGGTATAAAGCCCCCCAGCATTAAAATGTGGAGCAGTGAAACTGGAAAGATGGATGGTGCTCCATTCAAAATTTGGGATGAGGTGGGATGGTGATCATTTTGACATCTTGACCTCTCTAGCACTCTTGTTGCTGAATGCAATCAAATCCTCACAGCAATGCTCCTCCAAAGTCTAGTAGAAAGCCTTCTTCCCCAGACAGTAGAGACAGTTACTCCAACAAAAGCAGGATAAACACCCTGTTTATATTAATTTAGCAGGTGCCCCAATACTTTTGTCCATTTCGTGTAGATTTTGTAGTCTGCTACTTCTTTTAAATATCTGTCAATCATGCTATCTTCAGGTGTAACCTTCTCCCTGTCCCCTCCTGCCCTGGATAATGAAACCCAAATGAGAAGTTAATTAGTATCAGTGATCAGTAACTGGGGTGAGTGCTTCAGTGCTTTAACAATCAGCCGTAATTTGGGCCAGCCGGCCAATAAAGCAGAGCGAACTTGGCAGCACATAGATTGTCCAGTCATGTCATGCCACTCCTGAAGATTCCTGAAGACCTACGAAAAAAGTTTGCAGATGCCCATCGGTCTGGAAAAGGTTATAAAGCCTAAAGTTTCTGAGGCTGAAGGGCTTCCCCACACTATGGACAAAACCATAGTGAACTGAAGGTCTCTCTGAGTGTTCATGACTCAGCCACCAGTAAAGCACTGGGCTAGAATGGGACCCATGGCAGAATTTCAGGTTCTCTCATACTTTTGATGCCTTGGGTCTTTGGTCCTCCTTAAAAACCTGGACTGGAGCTAGAAACGGCTGAGCTCATGGAGCAATTAGGTCTGGCTAATGTTGGCATTTGTTACTTAAACCAAAGTGTTTTAGAGACCTAAAAACTTAAAAATTAAGAATTTAAAATAATGTTCAAATTCAAACAATATGGCAAAATGATGTTGAGGCATTTTCAGCAGCGATGTTATCGACTACGGCGACTAATCTTGGCAGCCCTAAAGAAGCCAGGAACCACCGATGGTTCCACGGTGAGTCCACAGAGGTTGCATAGGTTTATTTCTTTTTCATTTGAAGCTTTCAGCAGATATTAGAGGTGGGCGATATGGTAAAAATATTATATCAGCGATATAATAGACAATATTAATTGTAATATACATAATCGCAGACAAAATGCATCAGTAGCCACAGATTCTTAAAAACTACTATTCAGATCCTCTCCCATACTGAGTACAGTGATTTATATTCAGAATCTGCTGCACTTCATCCAATTAAACCAGTCTAATTACGCTGTCTGTACTGAAATGTGCAGTTAATCAGTGTTCTTCAAGCACTAACGATGTCCTCGAAACGCTTAGAAAAGCATATTGTTTATCATAATAACAAAATTGATCTTGATACGATCAAACAGAGCTGCTGCCACTGTTTTCCATTTCTAACTCCCTTGTCTTGGCAGTCGGTGAACTCCCAGACGGCCCAGAGTAACGATTCTCTCACATAATTGGTTCCATCTGCTAAATATTCCATCACATACTGGTTGATTGGTTTGTTACTTTTCAGTTACGTTGGTCTTTAATCTGCTGCCGTACACCTTCAGTCCAGCTCCTGAAGCCCTAACCAATTGAAAAGCTTTCTTGGCTGTATCTTTTTAGATACCAGTAAGCGAACTTCTGATTGGGTAATTTTCTGTTTGTTGTTTTAAGATTTTAACCCTTTTGTTTCCAGATCAAACCTAGATAATGAAATATGAATAATTGCTCAAGAGTTATGTTAAATTAAAATGAGCTACAAATTATAGAAATGTAATTTATTAGATACCGAAAGTCATAATCCAGACATCCACTAAGGTTCCCCATTTGGTAACATCATAGTCCACAAATGAACATCCAAAAAAATAAAATTTCCTCTTTCTTTCTTTTTCCATGAACCACGGCGGCTCAGGTGGTTCGGGTGTCGTCTCAGACGGGTCAAGGAGTGCCGGAGCTGTGGGACGTCATGCTGCAGTTTCGAGACGCTATGCTGGCCAGTAGTGAGCTGCAGGTGCGGAGGCGGGAGCAGCAGAAGGTGTGGCTGTGGAGCCTGATCCAAGAGAACGCCCTACAGCACTTCAGAGAACACCCGGCGGTGCAGGCCGGGCTGCCTGAGATGGAGCAGAGGGTGACCCAGGGAGATATCTCTCCAGGACTGGCTGCTGACCTTCTGCTCAGGGCCTTTAGGTCTTCGCAGTAGCAGAGGACCAGTACACACAGCGGACTCCTCAGAGTTCGGTTAGAGGATGGCATGCAGTTGATGCGTCCTTGTTCTTAGGCAAGACTTCTACTTCAGGCCAGCGAGCGGCTGCTGAAGCAACTGCGGTTTTTATCCGTGTGCTGCAGGAAGAGCGGAGGATGTCGGAGTGTTTCTGTGAAAGGAAAGATTCACCAAAACGTCCAATTTATACAGTTGCATTGTGGGAAAATTGGGGAAAGATGTTTATTAATATTTAGCTTAATTAGCCTCCTAACTCCTGTGCAAAACTACAGAAGGAAATGTTGGACACTAAAGATCTACTGTGGGAAAATTGGGTGCATTAATATTTTTGGTGAACCATCAACAGCAGTGGTTGTGACTGAAATGGCTCCCTACTCCCTCAGTAGTGTTGTGCTATATAGAGAGGGATTGTGCAGTTCCTGATTTCAGGCACTTCCTCATTCCTCATCATTAGGATTCGTCACATAAACCATAGACGAGACCTGTTTAAAGCTCCATACACACACATGATCTGACATCTGAATTTATAAAGTTACTAAAGGCATTGCACTTTACATGAAATCATCTTTGACCATTGTGTTGCTGAGCAACCTGTGCCTACTGTTAATACTGAACTACATTGGAAAATATGTGAAATTCAGGAATGTGGCCAGCACATATTCAAAGCTTTATCTACTTTCACTGTTTGGTGCTTAGTAACAAAGAGACTTGCAATGCATATTGGGCCATTTTCAGGTCCTGCAGTGAACTACACTGTTAAATAGAAATTAAGTGCATTGGGGGATATTCTAGGGCCCTCAAAATCACACTCAAATTCAACTTTGTGATTCAGACACAGAATGGCTGGTTTCTGAAGTGATGCTGTTGATGACCAAGGCTGTACTGTCCACTTCCTTGATTCTGGACACCTGGAATTAGCTGACCCGTTAATATTCACACACATTCTCTGTACATTACTGTTCACATTGTGCTAAAGCTTGTGATTGAGATATTGTGATTGGGATTGAGGCATTGTATGATTTTACATTATGTTGGATTTTAATGATTGTGTTCTTTTAATTAATAAAAAATGAATTTATTAAATGATTAGTTAAAAGCAAAACAGGCTTGATTTTGATCCTCTTTGTCTTTGGCTGCTTGCTAATTAGGGCCTCCTCACTCTCTTTAGATGGGTTTAGCATGTAAAATTATGTTTTTAATAAATGTAATTTATGCTAAGATGTTCTTTCTGGTCTGAAGTGGTTCTTTAGGCTCATATACGTAATTTTATTTATTTATTTATTTATTTATTCCAGACCCTTCCTGCAGAAAACCAGCAGTTTTCAGAAAGTGTTCATTACAGCAATTGGCTTATAAGTGGGCTTTACAAATATCCTCTATGCTGCCTTATGTGTACGACTGCCTTTGTAAATGAATGCTGTTGACATTTGCAATTACAGCCAGAGATGGTGCATCAGTATTGAAAGTTGTAGGTATCAAGTGAGATATCAAACCTAGATAATGAAATAAGAGTAATGCTACAAGTGCTTTTGCACAAGAGTTATGTTAAATTAAAATTAGTTACAAATTATAGAAATGTAATTTCTTAGTTTCTGGAAGTCATAATCCAGACGTCCACTAAGGTGCCCCATTTGGTAACATCATAGTCCACAAATTGATTACAGCAAGCAGACTAAATGCAGTCTATCCCGAAACAGCGCGCACACACACTGTGGGATGTGATGTTAGTGGTGTGTTTCTTTCTGTGGGTTAGTAGAGTGTTTAAGTTTATCTGAACATAATAGCCCAATGTTTGATACTCATCTTAAGAGAGGAGCACTAATTGGATTGGTAATTGGATCGCTTTCAGTCTATTCTCAAGATTTCCGTATCAGTGTTGTTATCGGGGTAAGAATATTTTGCCATATTTAATTATGGCATTGATAAACTATGTTTCCTGAAATTCAAGATATTCTGAACATTATGTTGTGAAATAAGATTAAATTTGTGTCATAAAAAAATCGAATCTAATATGTGCTATTATATAAATTTAGTAGTTAAAATTTTTAATCGATCTTTTAAATGGATACATTGGAACTTATTTATATATAATTTACATAAATGTGATTGGTGACCATCTAAGTTCTGTGTTTGTTGGCAGTGTTAGCCTAGCTCATCCCGTTCTAAACTAAAAAAAAAAAAAAAAGCACACATCAGAAAACATAAAATGTGGCATAGAGCATGGTGATGTCCCAATACTTTTGTCCAGACAGTGTATGTACATGAAAGAGAGATATATAGACGTAAATGCATGAGAGCAGAGTGGAGATTTGGGCAAGTATTTACAGAAATGAAATTGGTGACCATCCTAAAGCAGTGTTTGTTAGCGGTGTTAGCCTAGCTCATCCCGCAGAAAATAGAGATCATGGTGATGTAAATTATATGATGTTTTATTTACTTATTTTCACATGTAATTTAAACAGCAGTGTCCAAACCGGGAAGCAGAAAATGTGTTGGCCCCACATATGAATGCCCGCCAGGGTCAGTGATGGGGCCAGGAGGGGTTAAGCATGGGCCTCACCTGAGCTGTACACTGCACATGGGGCCTAGGTGAGATTAAGGGGGGCTGTAACAATGGAGCTAATTTGGGAAGACCAATTGGGTCCAAGTATACAAACTCTGGACCTAAAAGCAGGTCTTTTTTTTTTATGAGCAGGTGTCCCAATACTTTTGTCCATGTAGTGTATCTACATGAGAAAGACTGCAAAAAAGGGACACATCACAAAACAGGGCCTAGATGGGACACATGTGAGATTAGGGTGGGCTGTAACAAGCCACCTGTGCCCTGGTTACAACACATATACAAACCCACCCAATAGCCTATGCCCACCTGGAGCCCTCCTTGTTCCACCCATGTGAGCATGTTGGATGGGATGTATCCTAATCTAATGAACATGAGAACATGCATGATCTAAAAAAAGAGTGATCTACTTGGACCCAGGTGTACCCACTATACCCTACAGCGCTAAAACCCACTGCGGGGCAGTAGTGGCTCAGTGGTTAGAGGTCCGGGGCTATTGATGACAGGGTTGTGGGTTCTATACCCGTGCTCAGCAAACTGCCATTGTTGGGCCCTTGAGCAAGGCCCTTCACCCTCTCTGCTCCCTGGGTGCTGAAGTTGGCTGCCCACTTCTATGGGTGTGTGTGTGCTCACTGCCCCTAGTTCACTAGTGTGTGTTCACAGTGACAGATACTTGCACCTTTACCTTTTGTTACATGTGGGCCTCTTCTGATTTGTCCAGCTGAAGCTGCTTTCTGTGTTCCCTGCAGAAATACCCATAGACCAACATTAGATGGCGCCCTAAGCTTTGAGAGAGGATTGTCCATTATGTAAATAAGGCTCTCTGCACGCATCAGCTGTGCGTCTCGGTCCGCAGTGGTGTGTGACATGAGTCTATTGTGCTAGTGAGGCATGTAGAGGTGCCTTCTGCTCTCACCAGCACTATTAACCCCCCCGCTCCCCCTCTATACATGCAGTATATTTACACTGTCTGTCTATCAATATCCACTTCAGGAAAGAAGTGTGCTGATGAGCATTAGGTTCTAATACTCCAGCTGAGTATGTGTGTGTGTGTGTGAGAGAGAGAGAGAGAGAGAGAGAGAGAGAGAGAGAGAGATAGGTAAGGGGCACACTATATGATTATATGTCCAAATGTTTGTGGACACCCCCTCTAATTAACGCATTCAGCTAATGTATCAGATGCACCCAAGTGCACACACACACACAGCTCGTCTAGTCCCTGTAGAGATGTATTGACAATAGAATAGGACTTTCTGAGCAGATGAACATGATGAACCTATTGGCACCATGCTGCCTAATGCCAGGCGTGGGCTATAGAGGGGTATAAAGCCCCCCAGCATTGAGCTGAGGAGCAGTGGAAGAGCTGTGTTCTCTAGAATGATGGATGATGGTGGAGCTCCGTCCTGTACTTTTGGGATGAGTTTGTGGAGTTAGGGATGAGGGGAGGGGGTGGTGATCATCATCCAACATCTGACCTCACTGATGCATTTGTCACAGAATGCAATCATATTCTCACAGCAATGTTCCTCCTCCAAAATCTAGTAAAAAGTGTTCTTCTCTGGACAGTAGAGACAGAGAGAGAGAGAGAGAGAGAGAGAGAGAGAGAGAGAGGGAGGGAAAGAGAGAGAGAGGGAGAGAGAGAGAGAGGGAGGGAGGGAGGGAGAGAGAGAGAGAGGGAGGGAGAGAGAGAGAGAGAGGGAGAGAGAGAGAGGGAGGGAGGGAGAGAGAGAGAGAGAGAGAGGGAGGGAAGGAGGTAGAGAGGTATATGCTAGACAGAGAGAGAAAGGTAGAGAGGTATATGCATTAGACAGAAAGAGAGAGAGAGAGAGAAAGGTAGAGAGGTATATGCATTAGACAGAAAGAGAGAGAGAGAGAGAGACAGAGAGAGAGAGAGAGAGAGAGAGGGTATATGCATTAGACAGAGAGAGAGGGGCAGAGAGGTATATGCATTAGACAGAAAGAGAGAGAGAGAGAGAAAGGTAGAGAGGTATATGCATTAGACAGAAAGAGAGAGAGACAGACAGACAGAGAGAGAGAGAGAGAGAGAGAGAGAGAGAGAGAGAGAGAGAGAGAGGGTATATGCATTAGACAGAGAGAGAGGGGCAGAGAGGTATATGCATTAGACAGAAAGAGAGAGAGAGAGAGGGGGGGAGGTAGAGAGGTATATGCTAGACAGAGAGAGAGAGAGAGAGGTAGAGAGGTATATGCATTAGACAGAAAGAGAGAGAGAGAGAGAGAGAGACAGAGAGAGAGAGAGAGACAGAGAGAGGTAGAGAGGTAAATGCATTAGAAAGAGGGAGAGAGGGCTATGTGCATTACAGAGAGAGAGAGAGAGAGAGAGAGAGAGGTGTGCATGTTCAGTCATCTGCCGGGTTTTTACACACATGACTCTAGAACCATCTCTCAGCCGCTACTCACTGGTTCTACAACACAGCACGTGTGGTTGTGCGTGTGTGTGTCTGTGAGTGTGTGTCTGTGAGTGTGTGTGTGTGTCCTGTCTCTTGTGCATGTGCCCTCTGTCTTATGACTCTGTGCTGAATGCACCATGAATACTGATTGCTCCTTTAGGCCTAAGGACCACCCTCACCATCAATCACAAACAGTAGCTCTTCTCCCCCGTCTGCTGCCGAAGATTCCTCCTGATCTGGAAGTGTCTGGACTCCGTCCATGAAGTACAAATGGATCGTAGCTTTGTTGGAACGACTCTTCCATAGTCTGTCATATCACGTTAGGCTATGTTAGCCTAAACAGCACCTCACGTTGCCTACATATGTTTAGCATTTAGAGTGGTTTGCTCAGCGTAAGCAGAGAACCAGGGCAAGGTCTTCGAGGGGCGCCTCTGGGTTTTGTGTTTGGCGAAGCGCTCTCAGGCCTTTTCTGTCCTTACAGCCAGTCCACACAGCTAATCCATGTGTGGGTCTGGCTCGTAGCTGTAACTGGGAGCAGCTACGTCACAATGTGGTGGAGGTCCATGAGGAATCGTATGAGCTATTAGTTCTCAAGGATGTGTTGGAGAGACAACCGTCAGCCTATGTGAAGAACCTATGAAAGGTTTAAAGAAGGCAATGTTAAGGTTCTACACCAAGTTTAGGGTTCTTCATACTTCACACATGATTGGGGGGGGGGGGGGGATATCAGCTTCTGTGGCATGAAAAATGTTGCTACTGTTTGGATGTGAAGGGCCTAACACTGCAGTAGTGACGCTGGGTGAGGTGGGCAGCTGACGATTCTGGGCCGACAGTGATACCATTAAAAACACTGCGGTACCGATCCTGGACGAAGCCGCTGGACGCCATGGCAGCAAAGCTAGTGCTGCGATCGTGATGCTAACACCATGGTAGTGATGCTAACACCATGGTAGTGATGCTATTACTATGGTAGCGTTGCTAATGCTTTGGTTGCAATGCTGACATCATGGTAGTGATGCTAGGCGAGGCCGGTGTGCTGCTAATGCCATGGTAGTGGTGTTGAGTCAACTTTGACTCATCCATTAATGCCACAGTACGTTTTCACGCCACACTTCCTTTAATAATATTTCGAGCAAGGAGACCCAACCTCAGCTTAGCAAAGATTACATCTCCTCTCAGCAGCTCAGATACCTGTTAGCCAGTAACCAGTAAGCCAGTCAGTGAGTGAAACTGCCTCCTCTAGGCCTGCCCGCTAGGCGGTCCAGCAGTAAAGTCCCTATATATGTGTTGTAATCATAGCAAACCACGGTAAAGAAATCTGAGTTGGCAAGTTTCTCTATAATGAGCCACAATTTCATACCAAACCCAGCTAAGATTTAACCATTTAAAGCAACAGTATGTAACAATCCTAGCTAATTCCACCTAAAATATCATATTGATGCTTCTCTAACTGTACCGAAATGCTGCTACTGCACTATGACACTTTGGCGGAGCTGCACAAGATCTCTCCAGAACTGCATAACGCTGCGTAACCCAAGTCATATTAGTGTACAATCCTGTACCATGACTCTACCACCTCAGTCCACATACTTCTTTACAGAGCTTGTCAACAAATGCACACATACAGCCAGCCATGAGGGGGAGCTCATAGCATAGCATGATTTGTATTTACGGCAGTTGTGTGAAAGTGGATTACACTCCACAACAGTAGGGGGAGCCCAGGAGTAAAAAATAATTCTGCATATTGCTGCTTTAATTACGCAACATTATTAAATAAGGAATCTGTAAAGGGTATATATCAGTTTAAAGCAGTGTTATTATATTAATATTATTGGGCTCCCCTTACAGCCGAGAAGTTTAATTCATGCTTGGAGCTACAACTGAAGGACACACTGAAGGAGGAGGATTCTGATCAGCCCAGTAGAAGAGATTCGGACAGGGAATTCAAAACCAGGAGTGAAAGCGATCAGAGAACGAAGCAGTGAGTGATGGTTTATGACTACACAGGAAGCTGACAGTAGAGTTTACCCATCTTGGAGGGTTAAAACAGCTGGCGCTCAACTCAGACACCACACGAACTTGCCATATGTCCATCATATCACAATTATTTCCATATTACATACACAGTATGATGCGTGGCGGCAGTTAATCAGTAGCAGCTTAGGGTTGAGTATTGGCAACAACCTGGCGATACAATATGTCTCACGATACAGGGCTTATGATTATATTATAAATATTGCCATATTGTAAACAAAACCATACACTGCATTTTTTTAATTTAATTTTATAGTATAAAACTGTCACAGTATAAAACCACATCTTAATATGCATAACAAACATTACATAATATATATATATAAATATATATAATGATAAAACATTAAGTTGACTTTACATCCAATCAGATTTGTGGGATCTGAAGACAACACTGACATCTAGTGGTCAGGGTTTTAATACAACACAAAATGAACCACCAATCTTTACTAAAATCTAAAGAGAATCACGACAGTATTGTCAGACCTAATACCGCAATACTTCCATATATTGATACGTTTTAACAGCCCCACAGGACATGCTTTGCACGTGCATTTGTTGACAAGCTGTGCGATACAGAAGCAGCATCTGAAGGTAGAGAAACATGTGGACTGAGGCGGTCGAGTCATTTTACAGGATTTTACACTAATATGACTGAATTTTTTTAAGGGAATCCGAATCGCGAACCTCTTCTGACACCTTCACCTGTGTACGAGTGTGTGTAATCATCTGCACTCAAGTAGGTTTCGCGGGAGCAGCCGTCAGACGCTCGCTGAGTTCCATTCGGAAAAGCAGATCCGGTTTAGCTCCGTTTCAATGACTGTGTTGAGGGACGAACGTCACCCGAGCTTTCCCACCATGCAACTGTTCTGTGTGTGTACAGTGTGAGGAGACTGGTCACGCTCTGAAGCCTGACAAAAGCCTCCATCTCCCTGCTGTGTTTGCTGTACTCTTCCCTTACACACACAGACACACACACACACACACACACACACACACACACACACACACACACACACATTTACACACGCACCGCCTGTCTGTGACTGCTCGGCTGGCTGCCTCTCCTCTCTGCCTCTGTGTGTGTCTCTCTCTCTCATGCATTTACCTCTCTCTCTCTCTCTCTCTCTTTCTCTCTCTCTTTTCCTCCCCCCTCTCTCTCTCTCTCTCTCTCTTTCTCTCTCTCTTTTCCTCCTCTCTCTCTCTCTCTCTCTCTCTCTCTCTCTCTCTCTTTCTCTCTCTCTCTCTTTTCCTCCCCTCTCTTTTTCTCCACATCTCCGGCTTTCTCTCACTCTTTCTCTTCTCTCCTCTTCTTCCTCCTCTACCTCTTCATCCTCCTCCTCTCTTTCCTGTAGTATCCTCTCACTCTTTCCCTCCTCCTTCATCTTCCTCTCTCTCTCTCTCTCTCTCTCTCTCTCTCTCTCTCTCTGTCCTCTTCTCTTTAGTCTCTCTTTCTCCCCCTCCTTCATTTCCTCTCTCTATGTCTCTGTCTGCCTCGCTTTCTCTGTCTCTCTCCCTCCTCTCCTTCACTGCCTCTCTCGATTTCTCTCTCTCTCTCTCTCTCTCTCTCTCTCTCTCTCTCTCTCATGACAAATGAGTGTGTAAAGCGTTTCCTCCAGGGTGGTGGGCTGTGTTTCGAGGCTGCTGCAAACGATCCCATGAGTGTGAGCCTAATGGGTCTGGAGTTGTGCTGCTACAGTGCGTCTTGAGGACTGAATGGGTGGGTGGTTGGTGGGGGTGGGGGGTTGGCACAGCGAGGAGAGAACGGCGGTGCTTTGGCTGAAACAGAGAGCGAGTTCAGCCTCCAGCTGTGTATTAAAGTATCACTTTTTACAGTGTTAAGTGTTCTGGCAATGGAAAGATCAACAGCTGATTAGGTTACAGTATTCACATTTGGGTTTTTCTGCAAAGACTGACATCCCTGTAGGTGGTGAGGTGGTGGAGGTGGTGCGCTTGTGCTGAGGCTTTATTAGACACCAGAAGTACCTCATTCTCATCATGTTAATGGTGTTGCTCTGTGTGTGTCTGTGTGTGTGTTTATATACATGTCTCAATTTCTCAGTGTAATTCTCCTGCCGGCCTGTGGGCTGCGTCTGAGTGCTGATCGTGAAGCGGAAGCGCTGGGGGGAAATAATTGGAGTTTAGCAGCGAAAGGAGGGGAACGCGATTGACCTCTAGTAATGGATTTGAGTGAATAATTATTCCTAGCTACGGCTTTGGACGATGCTATCAGGGAGAGATGAATTCCGCTGAATGACTCATTGGCATAAGGGAGAAGACTGCCAGCGCTCAGTTAATGAATTCCATCTGGTCCCCATCACCAAATCAGGCTTGGATCAGACTGGGGTCTCCCAGGTTACCCTTTCCAACAGAGAACGGCTCTCCGACCACATCCCCCCCCCCACACACACCCCTTCCCAGTCCAGCCTCTGCGGCTTTGATGTAAAAACGACCTCGGTTATATGCGCGTCCATTTGTCCTGTGGCTGCTCACAGTACAGCTCCTGTTCTTGATAATAGTGAAGAAGAACTTCAAAATGGCGGCCGGAAAAAAATCATCCCCGAGCCGCAGAACTCCATCCTCCATCCATCCTTTCGTCTTGATCTTCTGCTGTAATTGCTTAAGAGAAAACAGCTGCTTGCGGCCTGCAAGGCCAGTGGGTCTGGGACCTCTTTCATATCTCACTGCAGTGATTAGGACCAATCACAGTCAGGGGGCGGTCTCAGAACAAACACTACAGTAATCGGGACCAATCACAGTCAGGGGGCGGTCTTAGAACAAACCCTACAGTAAATAGGACCAATCACAGTCAGGGGGGGGTCTTAGAACAAACCCTACAGTAAATAGGACCAATCACAGTCAGGGGGGGTCTCAGAACAAACACTACAGTAATCGGGACCAATCACAGTCAGGGGGCGGTCTCACAACAAACACTACAGTAATCGGGACCAATCACATTTAGGGGGCGGTCTTAGAACAAACACTACAGTAAATAGGACCAATCACAGTCAGGGGGCGGTCTCAGAATAAACACTACAGTAATTGGGACCAATCACAGTCAGGGGGGGTCTCAGAATAAACACTACAGTAAATAGGACCAATCACATTCAGGGGGGTGGGTCTCAGAATAAACACTACAGTAATTGGGACCAATCACAGTCAGGGGGGGTCTCAGAATAAACACTACAGTAATTGGGACCAATCACAGTCAGGGGGGGTCTCAGAATAAACACTACAGTAATTGGGACCAATCACAGTCAGGGGTGGTCTCAGAACAAACACTACAGTAATTGGGACCAATCACAGTCAGGGGGGGGTCTCAAAATAAACACTACAGTAATTGGGACCAATCACAGTCAGGGGGCGGTCTCAGAATAAACACTACAGTAATTGGGACCAATCACAGTCAGGGGGGGTCTCAGAATAAACACTACAGTAATTGGGACCAATCACAGTCAGGGGGGGTCTCAGAATAAACACTACAGTAATTGGGACCAATCACAGTCAGGGGTGGTCTCAGAACAAACACTACAGTAAATAGGACCAATCACAGTCAGGGGGGGTCTCAAAATAAACACTACAGTAATTGGGACCAATCACAGTCAGGGGGCGGTCTCTGGACAAACATTACAGCGATTGGAACCAATCACAGTTAAGGGGGAGGCTTCAAAACAAACACTACAGTAATTGGGACTAATCACAGTGAGTGGCGGTCTTAGAACAAACCCTACAGTAAATAGGACCAATCATATTCAGGGGGCGGTCTCACAACAAACACTACAGTAATCGGGACCAATCACAGTCAGGGGGCGGTCTCAGAACAAACACCACAGTAATCGGGGCCAATCACAGTCAGGGGGCGGTCTCTGAATAAACACTACAGTAATTGGGACCAATCACAGTCAGGGGGGGTCTCAGAATAAACACTACAGTAATTGGGACCAATCACAGTCAGGGGGCGGTCTTAGAACAAACCCTACAGTAAATAGGACCAATGACAGTCAGGGGGGGGCTCAGAATAAACACTACAGTAATTGGGACCAATCACAGTCAGGGGGCGGTCTCTGAATAAACACTACAGTAATTGGGACCAATCACAGTCAGGGGGGGTCTCAGAATAAACACTACAGTAATTGGGACCAATCACAGTGAGTGGCGGTCTTAGAACAAACCCTACAGTAAATAAGACCGATTACACTCAGGGGGGGTCTCAGAATAAATACTACAGTAATTGGGACCAATCACAGTCAGGGGCGGTCTCAGAACAAACACTACAGTAAATAGGACCAATCACAGTCAGGGGGGGGGTCTCAAAATAAACACTACAGTAATTGGGACCAATCACAGTCAGGGGGCGGTCTCTGGACAAACACTACAGTAATCGGGGCCAATCACAGTCAGGGGGTGGTCTCTGAATAAACACTACAGTAATTGGGGCGGTCTTAGAACAAACCCTACAGTAAATAGGACCAATCACATTCAGGGGGCGGTCTCACAACAAACCCTACAGTAATCGGGACCAATCACATTCAGGGGGGCGGTCTTAGAACAAACCCTACAGTAAATAGGACCAATCACAGTCGGGGGGGGTCTCAAAATAAACACTACAGTAATTGGGACCAATCACAGTCAGGGGGCGGTCTCTGGACAAACACTACAGTAATCGGGGCCAATCACAGTCAGGGGGCGGTCTCTGAATAAACACTACAGTAATTGGGGCGGTCTTAGAACAAACCCTACAGTAAATAGGACCAATCACATTCAGGGGGCGGTCTCACAACAAACCCTATAGTAATCGGGACCAATCACATTCAGGGGGGCGGTCTTAGAACAAACCCTACAGTAAATAGGACCAATCACAGTCAGGGGGGGGTCTCAGAACAAACACTACAGTAATTGGGACCAATCACAGTCAGGGGGGGTCTCAGAATAAACACTACAGTAATTGGGACCAATCACAGTCAGGGGGCGGTCTTAGAACAAACCCTACAGTAAATAGGACCAATGACAGTCAGGGGGGGGCTCAGAATAAACACTACAGTAATTGGGACCAATCACAGTCAGGGGGCGGTCTCTGAATAAACACTACAGTAATTGGGACCAATCACAGTCAGGGGGGGTCTCAGAATAAACACTACAGTAATTGGGACCAATCACAGTGAGTGGCGGTCTTAGAACAAACCCTACAGTAAATAAGACCGATTACACTCAGGGGGGGTCTCAGAATAAATACTACAGTAATTGGGACCAATCACAGTCAGGGGCGGTCTCAGAACAAACACTACAGTAAATAGGACCAATCACAGTCAGGGGGGGGGTCTCAAAATAAACACTACAGTAATTGGGACCAATCACAGTCAGGGGGCGGTCTCTGGACAAACACTACAGTAATCGGGGCCAATCACAGTCAGGGGGTGGTCTCTGAATAAACACTACAGTAATTGGGGCGGTCTTAGAACAAACCCTACAGTAAATAGGACCAATCACATTCAGGGGGCGGTCTCACAACAAACCCTACAGTAATCGGGACCAATCACATTCAGGGGGGCGGTCTTAGAACAAACCCTACAGTAAATAGGACCAATCACAGTCGGGGGGGGTCTCAAAATAAACACTACAGTAATTGGGACCAATCACAGTCAGGGGGCGGTCTCTGGACAAACACTACAGTAATCGGGGCCAATCACAGTCAGGGGGCGGTCTCTGAATAAACACTACAGTAATTGGGGCGGTCTTAGAACAAACCCTACAGTAAATAGGACCAATCACATTCAGGGGGCGGTCTCACAACAAACCCTATAGTAATCGGGACCAATCACATTCAGGGGGGCGGTCTTAGAACAAACCCTACAGTAAATAGGACCAATCACAGTCAGGGGGGGGTCTCAGAACAAACACTACAGTAATTGGGACCAATCACAGTCAGGGGGGGTCTCAGAATAAACACTACAGTAATTGGGACCAATCACAGTCAGGGGGCGGTCTCAGAACAAACCCTACAGTAAATAGGACCAATCACAGTCAGGGGGGGTCTCAGAACAAACACTACAGTAATCGGGGCCAATCACAGTCAGGGGGCGGTCTTAGACCAAACCCTACAGTAAATACAGTAATTGGGACCAATCACAGTCAGGGGGGGTCTCAGAATAAACACTACAGTAATTGGGACCAATCACAGTCAGGGGGCGGTCTTAGAACAAACCCTACAGTAAATAGGACCAATCACAGTCAGGGGGGGTCTCAGAACAAACACTACAGTAATCGGGGCCAATCACAGTCAGGGGGCGGTCTCTGAATAAACACTACAGTAATTGGGGCCAATCACAGTCAGGGGGCGGTCTTAGAACAAACCCTACAGTAAATAGGACCAATGACAGTCAGGGGGGGTCTCAGAATAAACACTACAGTAATTGGGACCAATCACAGTCAGGGGGGGTCTCAGAACAAACATTACAGTAATCGGGGCCAATCACAGTCAGGGGGCGGTCTCTGAATAAACACTACAGTAATTGGGACCAATCACAGTCGGGGGGCGGTCTCAGAATAAACCCTACAGTAATTGGGACCAATCACAGTCAGGGGGGGTCTCAGAACAAACACTACAGTAATTGGGACCAATCACAGTGAGTGGCGGTCTTAGAACAAACCCTACAGTAAATAGGACCAATCACAGTCAGGGGGGCGGTCTCAGAACAAACACTACAATAAATAGGACCAATCACAGTCAAGGGAGGGGGGGTCTCAGAACAAACACTACAGTAAATAGGACCAATCACAGTCAAGTAGAAAGCTCAAAATAAATAATGCGGGGCGGGGCGGGGGCGTGGTTGTGATTAGGACCAATCACAGCTAGGAGGCGGTCTCTGTGCTTCTCGTTTGAGGTATAACGACAGCATGAGTCTCATAGCAAATCCCAGACACTAGTCTTGGAGCCCTGTCTTGGCCGCAGTGAGGGTTCGTTAGTAAAAGTTGAGCACATCGATTTTTCAGTGAATCATTTCTTACCCTTCAGTACCATTCCTCTTCTTCTCCAAAAAGTGACATGCTGACTAATCATCTCCGTAATGTCAACATCATATAAACGCTATACACTCAGTTCAGCAGTTCAGCCTGCATTATTATTGGGTGTCTGATTCCAAGCTTGAAGCTAAAGATGGTGTCAGTGTGAGAGCCTGCCTGCCACAGAGGTTCAGCAGTATTCTTACCGGGGTGTGATACATTGTTTTCCCAGCAGAAAAAGAGACATCAAGAGCAGCAGTGTTGCTTCCCTCTCTCTCTCCCTGGCCTGCGAGGCTTCTATTATTATAAAGCACTGGACAAGGAAGAATCACAGCTCTCTCTCTCTTTCTCTCTCTCTCTCACTCGCTCTCTCGCCCTCTCTTCCACTGCTCTCCCCCTCCCACCCTTCCTTTCAAGCCCAGGCTCCAGCTTTGTGTACGTGTGGTATTAGTCCAGTGGATGTAGAACTTGGCTTTGATCAGGTCATGGGTTTGATCCCAGCTGATGGCTGCTGCCGCTGTGCCTAGAGCAAGGTCCTGAAGCCTGAGCTGCTCCAGGAGGGAATATCCCTGCTATCGGTCAGCGCGAGTTGCTTTAGGCAAAAAAGGAACAACTGAATATGTTTCTGTGTTTTCCAGGTTAAAGGACTGCAGCTAGTGAGTGTTAAGGGCAGGTTATGATTGTGTACTGTACATTTACTGGATATACAGTTGTGGTGAGATGTTTGCATACACTCATACGCATTGATATGATGGCATACTGGCTATATTAGGCTTTTAATGATTTTTTAAAACTGTTTTTCTGGGGCAGAATGATTGATTGACACCTTTAATAGAAAAAAAACATAGTTTTTCATTCAACACATGGTTAGAATTACACTTACAGGGTTAAGTATGCATGCACCCACTTAGGCCGCTTTTCCACTGCAGGGCCAATTGGTACTGAGCACGGAGGGTAACCGGTTCAGTGCCTGGACGGTTCGGCACAGAGACATGAGGCAGTAAATCGTGAATTTATTCTTGACAATTAATGAGATGAACGATTGTTAATAAGTTAAAGCTGTTGATTGTCTTTGGCGTAGGCTCCATCATCAGCCCAGGTCTTGCACCATCGGGACCTTCGCAGATCATGTCGAACTGCAGGATTTTGGCCCTTGCCCCTGCACAATATGTCAGTTAATATGCATACTAGATTGGTTAACATAACTTAATAATGATGCAGTCAGTATCATTAGTACAGATTCCATGAGAGCAGGTTGGCCATTTCTGCTGATTCTGACCCATCAAAGTGAAGGCCGTGGTGCATACAGCCATGAAATCCTGCTTATCCATGTATAACGCAACTATGTCAATGTGCCACCATCCCAATATTTAAGTTATTCAGCTAATGTAAATAAATCAGCCAACATAGCAATGGCCAGTACAGAGCCCAATAGGCTAGAGTCTAGTACTGTCCTTTACTGGCCATTGCTGCTCGGTGTTACTTCACCAGGGGGCAGACTGGCTGCACCTGATTGCAGTTTCATTAACTCAAGACTGGCTTATGGCCATTCATCTCAGTGAGTACAGGGTCCATTCACCAGTACGGTACAGTGCACTATGAGTAAATCAATGGCCAACAACGACTCTCTTAGAGATACAGCCATAGGCAAAAGTTTAGACACCCTCGTCCAATGACATGCTGTGAAAGTGAGTGAGCATGTACTTAACAGAAACTTAAACATGGACTTTTTACACACAATTATTTTTATTTGCTCAATTAAATCTATTGTAGCAAATTCAATTCCACATAAAATATACCATAACTTTTTATTATTGATATTATTATTTATGTTTAATGATTCAATTCTACAGTAAACCTCTGCCTTGCTTCTCCAGTCCGCTCTTTATGTGCTCCACTCGTCTCATAGGCCACCACAATTCATTCATTATTGGTCAGTTACTTACTACAATACCACTGCGGACCAAATACTATTTGGGCATTAGGATCTGTAGTAGGTGTGTGGTCAGTATTGGCCAATCATGAACCAAAGGCAGCGCCTAAAATGTAGGGTCTAATTTCTTACATGGTCAGTGCATGTACGTGCACTGCATTTCCCAATTTACCCATCTTCTAACAGCTATGTCCGGCATATTGACCATATTACAAAGCAGTGGTCATCTCAGACTGGTTTTATGAACGTGACAATGAGATCAGTACTTTCCATGGCCTTCCCAGTCACCGGATCTGACTCCAGTAGAGCACCCTTGGGATGTGGTAGGATTGGAGGGCTATTTTGAGAGCACAGGGTACTACTAGTATAAATGTTCCTATCCTGCTGAAAAAGAGACAGGCTAGCTTACGCTGGTCAAGCTGGTTGACCAGTTTAGTTTACTTGGGTTTGATGTTTAAGCTGGTCTACAAGCATGATGAATGAACCTGGCCAAGCTAAACAAACAGTATGACCAAGCTTGGCAATAATGGTTGACTAGCATGACCAGCAATACCAAGCTGGCAGACCATCATGATCGAGCTAGTTGACCAGCATGACCAAAATAGCAAACGCAACATACACTATGCTGGTCAGGGGCTGGCTAACCAGCTAGCTTAGCAGCATAGAGTTGTTTTGGTCTGGATGACCAGCTTTCTTAATCACCTTTGAACATCAAAGACCAGCTTAAACCATCTAAAAAGCAGCTACCAGCAAAAGTTGAGGTTGAGCTGGATTCATCAGCAAGGCGATGACAAGCAGTAGGCCAGTTTGCTGAGTACTGCATTAATGTTGAAATCCCCTCAATTTTCTGGCTTGTATAAGTGGGATGGCCCCGCCCACTGCTCAGAAGCTCCCACGCCATGTAAAACCTCACGTAGTTAATCAGGGTTGGCTAGGTGTTGATTAGCTGGAGCAGGTGTGTTAGATCTTGTGGCAGGACGTAGTAAGGTTGAGCTCCAGGAGCAGCCCAGGCGACCACTGGTTTAGGTCAAGCTGAAGTTGAAAGTGTAGACTTGTTTGTGTAACAAACACAAGTGTGTACAAGTGTGTGTTTTGCAGTCCTGTGTTGTGGTGTCGTTTGCTGGAGGCCCAAGTGTTTTACTTCCCTTCAGAGTAGATTGTTGGATTGACCGTGTTCCCTTCTCGATTTGCCTCAGCCTGAGCAACGTTTATTAGATAAACACGGTTTAATCTTTGGTCACGACCTTCATTAATGAGCACAATGAGCGTAATAAAAGTATTCGAATGATGGCATTTGCTCACAGACCAGCTGACACAGGCAGTGTTTGGAATTTCATTTTTCATTTGGTTTTTGTTCCTGAAAATGTTCCCTTCTGCTGCACTCTTGGCTGAAATAGCTTGCCCCTTTCTCCTTGGGGGGCGATGTGAACGACCCTACTGTTTGTACAAGCACACCAAAGAGGACAGTTCATGCCTGTCTGCTTGCAGTGGGGCAGCTGCAACCGGTAAGCTTCCAGTCTTTTCAATATCTCCGAAATATCTTCTTTTTACTCTAGAAAATGCAGAATATGAACACTGTTGGGTTTTTTTTTTCTATTTGGGAGTTGGGACAAGTGTCAAGAGAAGCCTGAACCCATACTGGAGTAAAGGCTTTGTTATTGAACCCTATGAATGGAACAGCAGCTTAGACCAGTCTGAACTCCATGTTGGTCTAAGTTGGTTTATGCTAGTGTGGAGCCTAATATGCATCTGATGATCTTTACCTTGTCAACATTACTTCTTCTGTGAAGTTGCTGTTTTGGATATATGTCCCAGCCAGCATGCTGGTGGGTTCCAGGTGGGCATGGGCTCTGAATGGGTTTGTAGATACTCTGTTACTGGGACCCAGTTGGGCTTCCTGAATGGGGCCCATTGTTTCAGCCCATTGGAATCTCACAGGGGTCCCATCTAGGCCCAATGGGGCCATCACTGATCCTGGCTGGCCTCCATATGTGGAACCTGAGGAAAGAATTTTCGGGATCCCAGTTGGGCTACTCAGGCCCCACATTGACTGGTGTGTGTTTTGCATGACTGTGACTGTAGCATTCAAAATACAAAATTTGCTGGACTTGCTGACTGACATGGGGGTGGCGGTGACCTAGTTGGTCCACCTTGTAGATGTAAATTGAGAGACAGAAGCTCATCTGTAGCTGCACAGTTTGTCTCTGTCGTCATCTGGCCTTCATCAGTGCTCACAGGATGCTGTAGGCAGGGTATTTCTGGTTGGTGGACTGTTCTTAGTCCAGCAGTGACCCTGAAGTGTTTAAACACTCCAGTAGATCCACTTGTATCAGTGTGACACTGAGAATGACCCACGACCCAAAGAATACCTGCTCTGTGGTGGTCAGTCCTGAGGGGTCCTGTCCATTGAAGAACAGGGTGAAAGGGGGTGAACACCGTCTGCAGAGAAACAGATGGACTACAGTCTGTAGAAGTACTATAGAACTACAGAGTGCTCCTATATGGTAAGTGGACCTGATGGAATGGGCCGAGTTCACGTCCACCCCTGGTCTGGAATGAAATTTTGATATGACCGTGTAGAAGGGTGATGTAATGTGGACTCTGGTAAAAGTACTTTTCCCAAAGCAAGTTCAGTGGAAGTACAAAAGTAAGAGCTTAAAAACTACTGATGAGTGGCACTTCATAGTGCATCCAGCATCTGTCAGCATAGACATAGAAAGTTTGCTTGGCTGTTTGACTGTTCTTGCACCATAATGTAAATCTGGGAGCTGCTCTTGGTGTTTTGCCAACATGTTATGATAAATGGGCCAATAGAAATGCTCCAACCCCCCCCCCCTGCACACCAATTAACCCACCCCTTTATAACTTCCACTAGCAATGCTCCCGACACTAGGGCAGACACTAGACGCATGTCTCCTCCTATACATGCAAATCCAGCAGTATGCCTGGAAGAACGCAGTGGGAGCCAGTGGAAACTCCACTGCACCAGCTAACATCACCAGCCAACATCATTTAAGAGCTGATGGCAAAGCAGCATGGCTCAGGACTCGAACTCACGACCCCCAGGCCATGGTGGTAGCGTATTAAATAGATAAATAAGTGTTTTATTTATTGATTGATTTATGTGGGGTTTTTTTGTGCTGTACAGTTGCAATTATGGAGATATAAGGTTTGAAAGTGACTGATCATTTAAAATTTTATAAAAAAAATTAACCTGATCTTTTAGAGTTTCTCACTGCGTGTCGTTTTTCTTTTTTGGTTGTTTATGGGTTGGCAAGCACAGTAGGTTTGAGGTTTGTGCAGTGTTTTTTAGTGGAGTCGAATGGTGCCCCATAATGAATGTGTTTGGATGACTGTTTCATTAAAATGACGCTTTCTCCTCTCCAATTAAAACTTTCCCATAGGTCATGGAGCTCACAATGCTGTCATCGGCGCCTTTCACAACCAGGAGGAGAGCAACACTTGTCTTCTGGAGTTGGAAAAGATCAACAAACAGATTGAAGCAGTCCGAAGTGAAGTGGAGAAAGAACAAAAGAGACTATCCCGATACCAGTCGGAGCAAACCGAGAGCACTCTAGCTAGTGTGGAGCAGTACGTCAAGTGTAAACCTACTGTTTCTAAAGACCAGAATGGAAACCGGGTGAAGAATAAAAAGGCTGCTGCTCCTCATTCTTACCCCTCTGCTCACAAATACGTGGTTGATCGCACCAGACCCAAAACGGATCTGGAATATGACCCTTGTTCAAATTTCTCCTCTGACCTGAGATCTGGCAGCTCGAAAGATAAAATGAAGTCGACCAATAAAATGGATGTAGAGTGTCAGCAAAGGATCCCGAAAGGAATAGGGAAGAACTCGAACTTGAGTGTGGATCAGGTCCAGCTGCCATCTCGTAGTTTTAAGGATTCTGACGATGAAGGCATGCTTGTCATTGACGTTCCACCTCTTGAAAATAATAGAAGAACCAGCAGACCTCAAAAACAGAATATAGCAACCAATGAAGATGTTGATATATCCACGGAATACGAACCGGGAAGTAAAAGGCCTTCAAAGAAATGCACAGACATGATCTATAACACAGGAGAGCCAACAGAAAGGGCGTGTCTCGAAGTGCAGAATGGGGGAAAGGTGAGGCCTACAAAAAAGGACACTGCAAGGAATGTGTTGGATTCACCTGAGAGGAGTCTTGTCATTGATATTCCACACCAACAGAGTGACCCAGTAAAGCCAAGGTACTCCAGGTTGCAAAAGGAAAGAGCATCTTCTGAAGGTATACAGAGTCTTGGACCTTCTGAAGATGAACAGAAACCCTCAACTCAGTGCAAGATGCTCCAGGAAGAGCCTGAGTCAGTTGAGAGGGTGGTTGTTACAGATTTAGAAAATAACCAAAAGAGCTTCAATCAAAGCTTAACGAACACCAAGAATGAGCAAGCCAGAGAGGAGCTCTCCAAGCATCCACTGTCTGCAATGGTGAATTCTCTGGAAGCTTGTGAAATTCCAGGGCCTTCCTTAAAGGCAGATATTCCAGAGCGTCTTCCTGCCAACAGTGTGTCTCCTGATGGCTATGAAGAAAGAGCACAGAACATTGAAAATGTTCTAGATAATATTTCTCTGTGTCTGGACCATCTGAGAAGTGAGAGTGAGAACATCACTTGCCTTCCAGATGTCGAGGATTTCCTTCTTGACAGTATTCCTTCCAAACCTGATTGTTCAAAGGTGGGAGGAGATCGCTTTTCACAGTCTGCCAAACTTGATGTACAAAGTATGAAGGTACAGCAAAACAACCTCTCAGGTTCTGCTCAAAAGGTCGAGGCCTTGCCTCTCAAGCACACACCGCAGGTCTCGCAGGAAATGGGATTTCAGGATTACTTCCCTTCCACGCCCCCTTTCCCAGCCATGACTAAGGAGCCTGGGACTGGTCAGAAAATTCTGACCTCTGCTGAGACATGTTGGCTGCCTGCACAAAAAGCTCTCCCTGAACCTGTTGTTCAAAACATGCCTGTGTATATTTCTGGACCTGACCCTGCATGTGCTCCGTCAATGCAATCAGTGAAGTTGCATAACCCTCCGGCCACATCAGTGGATTTGGCTTCAGTTCCAATTCAGAAGAAACCACCTTCATTGGTTGGCTCCGGCGTCACCTCTGGAGTAGGTGGTCCATCACAGACCTCTTCACCTGCTTTAATGATTGCAGCGAATCAGGTCATCGAAATTGAGTCTAGTTCCTCAGAGGAGCTCAATTACTCAGACCTAGACCTTTCAGAGACTGATCCAATGGAGGAGTGCTACAAAATCTTTATGGAAGCTAATGGGGCCGAAAATCCCACTGCGCAGTGCGACGTGCCGGTAAGTGGATGGACATACAATAAGGTTGGGTTCAACTCTGAAAGAAGGAAACTGATTCTGGTTCTTGATTTATAGGAGGAGTTCCCAAAGATGTCAGAGGCTGAGGCATCGGCCAATCCAACACCTGTTCAGAAGAAGAGAGTAGCCCATGTGGCGAAGTTTGAGGTGAGATAATGGCTTACGTGCTCCGGCCACTATGGCGCGGTGGGGGGGTTGCAAGTTTGAATCCCAAGCCACAGCGCTTTGCCATCAGTGGCCGGTGTCTGAGAGAGCGCAATTGGCCGTGCTCTCTACGGGTGGGTAGATGGTGCACATTCCCCTCATCACTTTTAAGCAATGTTGGCCAGCACAGTCATCTGATGGCAGGTGCAGTGGAGCTGGGGACCCGGCACTTTCCTCAGAGGGAGGCAGCATTGCATGTATTGGTGTAGCGTCGGGACCATTGCTAGTTCTAGGGGGAGTTATGAAAGAGTGGGTTAATTGGCAGAAAAGGGGACAGATTTGACAAAAATAAAAGGAAATCAGATGTTTTAGCAAAGGCTCAAACACTCTGTGGTAATTTAGTTAAAAATATCATGAATATCGGTGACCAGTTTCTTCAAGGTTTATGCTGTAACTTGCAGTACATTCTCAAGCCAGTTATCCTGGACTGCCTTACAAAACCCAGTGATTTTGTCCTATTACAGCTCCCAGTACACCTGAACCTAGATGATTGAGGTCCCTAGAACTTTGATAGCCTCATTCAGGTGCGTTAGGAACTGGAACAGAACAAAGACGTGAACTGGTCAAAGGTCCCTGAGGACCATGTCAGAACTGTTACTCAGGGAGTTCTATCTTCATGATCACTCAGCAGGTCAGTAAGAGCAAAGCGCAGGTTATCGTGCCTCTTCGAGATGGAGGCTCACAGCTACCTGTTCCAACCCGGAGTCAGCAGTGCCAGAAGAGAGCAACGGCGCTTACAGCAGCAGTGAAAGGATGCCAGTCCTTTATTGCAACCAGTGTGCCCAAGAAAGTCTTTGCACCTGCTATTATTCAGCCCAGTCCTATACAGAATGGTGAGTAATCGTATTAGAGCCGAGATGATCAAATCCAGTCTGGGGTAGTGGTAGTAGTAGTAGTGGTGGTGGTGGTGGTGGTAGCAGTAGTGGTAGCACCAAGGTACATGAGCAGCTTGCTCCAGTGGGCGTTGGGTATGGTGGCCCTAAACACCCCAAGGGCCATACCAGTGTACACCTAATGGTGGTGTACTATCATGCCTTTTGTAGTAGTAATATCCAAGGCACAGTTTAGACCAGTGGATTTTAGCCCACCTCCCACTTCCAAAGTAAGGCCATTTGACTTTCTACATCCTCCAACACACCAGAGATGCTTTCTTTGTTCATGCTATGTTCGGGACTAAGGGAGATTTTGTATTTTTAGCTTATGTGAACATCCTCCCGGTTGGCACGACCCTACGGCTGGGCTCAAACCTTCACCTGATCGTCCCTGATGGGAACTGTGCTTTACCGGTCACGCTAATTCCTGCTTCTCTGCCTGTAACACGTCCTCTTCATCAGCCTGCTCAGAACCTTCAGCCTGCACAACCAGCCAACTACACACCTGCTAAGGTGAGCTGTGCTTGTGGGATTATTTCTACCACTTTCCTGAAGTGTTTCCTTTTGTTTCCTCGTGGCTCTTTATGTAGAATAGCCTGTTGGAGCCAAATAATTAATTCATTGAAATTAATTAAGGTCACAGCTTTAGAATACTTATGTAGATGAGAACTGTGATTTAATATTGGGTATGAATTCAGAGTTTACATTTTGAATTCGGTCATTTCTTTTATATCAAAGCTGTTTGCAGATTTTACTGTTTCAAATATGAGTTGACCAGAACATTGGGATAGACACAAAAAATGAAATTGCTGAAATTGCATTCTTTATTATATTATAGCTGTTATTAGTTGGGAGAAAAATGAATTATGGGCATTTGATTTTTTCTCGCAATACTGAGGGATGAAGATAATATAATTAAAAAGGTAAAGGTGCACATATTTGTCACTGTACTGTGTACAGCGAAATGCGTCCTCCGCATTTAACCCGTCTGTGGTAGTGAACACACACACACACACACACACACACACACACACACACACACACACACAAGTGAACTAGAGGCAGTGAGTACACACACACACCCAGAGCGGTGGGCAGCCAACTCCAGCGCCCGGGGAGCAGAGAGGGTAAAGGGCCTTGCTCAAGGGCCCAACAGAGGCAGCTTGCCAAGCTCTGGAATCGAACCCACAACGCTGTTATCAATAGCCCGACGCTCTAACCGCTGAGCCTACACTGCATACAACTGACGAAATGTACAAAATGTAAATAATAGAGCTACAAATTTCTCGTGAGGCAAAATTCATGACACCCCCCCACATTTATTACTTCTACAAATGTGTAAAATCAGAATCACGAGCAGAACATCAGCTGCAGATGATCAGAACATGGTTGGAGAGGATTATTCTGTAGGAGTCTGGAGTCTTATTTAAACCTCAGACGTTTAGTCTGGTCTGCTCTTGATGGTTGAAGTAAGTGGTGAAGATCATCACCATCATGGCCAGATCCAGAGAGCTCTCTGAGGCCTTCAGAAAGAAGGTTGGAGATGCAGAGGAGTGTGTGAAGTGATTTTAAAAGATTTTAGAATTATTAGAACTGTTCCACTGTCCACCAAGTCATTTACAAGTAAACTACTGACCAGCATGGCCAGATTAGGCCGTCCTAGCAAGTTTAGCTCAAGAGCAGAACCACTAGATGAGGCCAGGGGTCTCGAACAATCCTGGGACTTAAAGATGACTCTTACCATCAAAGTCAAAGTAGATGGTAAATCAGGGGTATGAAGAGTTTATCCTGCGCTACTATCCAGGGAAGAAGGCTTTCTCTTACAGTGAGGATTTGATTGCATTCAGTGACGAGCATTAGCGAGGTCAGGATGTTGGATGTTCATCACCCCACCTCATCCCCAACTCCGCTCCTCATCCCAGAAGTGCTGGATGGAGCTCCACCATCCATCATTTCAAAGAACACAGTTCTTCCACTGCTCCACAGCTCAGTTCTGGGGGGCTTTATACCCCTCTAGATCACACCTGGCATTAGGCAGCATGGTGCCAATAGGTTCATGGTTATTTATCTGCTCCAGAGTGTCCTATTCTTTTAACAGTACTTTTCTACAGGGGCTACACAAGGTATGTTGGTTCATCTGTGTCAGCAATGAGTGCAACTTAAAGTAGCTGAATACAAAGTAGATGGTAGATCCTATGCTTTGACCTAAATATGTTTTGATGGGGGGGGGGGTCTTCACTTTTTGATAGCGCTGTGTAGTTGTCTAAATCAAGGTTTTTATCCTGACCAGTTCCAGTAAGAGCACTCTTTATGGAAGGACAAGCATTAGGAAAATATAAGGGACCGTCTCATTTTTGTATGCATGTCTTTTGCCAGTTGATCATGTCCTTTTTAGGTGCTTTGGGCTTACTTTTGTGGTGCTTTACCAGTCAATTCCCACCAAGCGTAAAGCGAAAGGCCGTTCTGAGGTAGGCATGAAGGTTCCTCATGATGTGCGGCAGCGGTACGTGAACCTGTTTGTGGAGGAGTTCCTGAAAACCTCAGCCACTGTGCAGGATGCCTTCGAGAAGGTCTGCATGAGGAAATTCTTGAAATTTTATAATGTGGGAATGTCAGATGGTCATTATTGTACATGTATCCTTTAACATCCTTTTTTTTTGTGCATATTCACTTCATTATCCCAGGCGCTGGCAGAAGAGAAGACCGTGTTTGACCGCAGCATCAATAAATTAAAGTATCTAAGCATAGCAGTCAATGCGCTCAAGAGGCTTAAAAATCAAAACGCGACTCCTGCCAAATGTACGTAATTCAGTGTGTAAAGTGCAGTGAAATACGTTTTAACCACAAATTGCTGGGTTGGCGGTCTTTGGATAACCTTTCAAGGCTTATGCTGGTCAGCCTCATACCAGGTCACTGACCCTGTTTTTTTTCACTGCACAGTTTCCAGTGAGCGAGATGCACAGGCATGCAGAGGAAATGTGCCACTCAATACTCAAGCACTCCTGGGAAACGGTAAGAGCGCCATTAGCTCTCAATTTCAGGGTCACATTAAAGTGTCCATCCTCTTGGTATTATCAATTTTGTTTGATTCATTATGTACAAATGCACGATGGACTGTGCGTTGAGGAAGGCGATGCGCTTGGTTCTCTGGGTGCTTTACAGTATGGAGAAATTGAACAGTGAACAGTTCAGTTTATTTATAATGGGCAGATCTTACTTACGTACTATATGGACAAAAGTTTTGGGACACCTGCTTTCGTTTTTCTTTTTTGCTCGATTTGCTTCCAAAATCAAGCGTATTAGGAATATATCTTGCTTTTGCTGCACTATCCAGGGAAGAAGGCTTTGCAGTGAGCATTTGATTGCATTCAGCGACAAACTCATTAGTGAGGTTGGGATATGGGAGATCACTGTACCACTGCTCCACAGCTGAATGCTGGGGGCTTCATACCCCTCTAGCCCATGCCTGGCTTTGAGCATGGTGCCAGTAGGTTGATATTTATCTGCTCCAGAGAATCCTATTAATCTTTTAGCAGTTCTTCTGTACAGGGACTAGACAAGCTGGGTGTGTGTTCATCTGTGTCAGCAACTTTAAGTAGCTGAATGCATTCATTAGAAGGGATGCCCACAAACATTTGGACATGTAGTGTAGCATTAAAGCAGCTTTATGTAACATTCTTACCTTCAAATAGCAGCTTCAAGGTCATGTTGTTGCTTCCCTGACCTGTAAAATGGAGTGTAGTTCAGCTATCGCTGCTACTCCAGGTTCGCACGGAACACCAGATACTGCAATATGTAACTTTGGTCAAGTGAGCAGGAACACGCCTACAAAAACTGCATCAAATTTGTAAAAAAGTGCGGTGATAATACTCTGCCACATCAGTCCACATGCTTATTTCACTTCAGAGGCCACGACTTTATCACTTGGCTTTTAAAATGCGTGTCAAAAGCACATTCTTTAGCACTTCCCGACTGTAAGAAGAGCCCAGGAGGAAGAAATGCCAATTCTCGCATAAGGCTGCTTTAATGAGAATGACTGTAGATTATTCCATTAAAATGATCAAAAATGGTTTGAACTAGTGCTGAAACAAACCAAATGGTAATTATACGATTAGCAAAAGTGGTTAGCCAGGGGGGTTGTATGTAGTAATCATCTGAGTAAGGGTGCTGATCTAGGATAAGCATAATTTCTCTCTCCACCCTATTGCATGCATGTGAGCCCTTATTCCTTGAGAGCCACTGCAGCTTCTCTGCTCTTCTCTGGAACAAATGATGCAACTTCTGAATGCTTGTCTATTGGTTTCTGAGTCTGGTCACGGAAAACCCATTGAATGATGCAGAGTTACAGCATTCTGTGATGTGACCTGACTTGTGGTGTAATGAAATTGAACAGAATCCTATTGAAGATCTCCCTTTTAAAGGATTTATATAGATCGGTTCTTCTCAGACTGGTCAAGCTGGACTGCATTTTTGATTTTTGTTGAGCCAAGTTGGAGCAGTAAGCTGAGAACCGGTTTGAGAACCACTGATTTAGATGATCACTAGGTCTCCTCATGCAACTGTTCTGTCTCCGCTGGCTCCAATGAAGGTGACGTTGCACTGTATGATCAGCTGAAGGAGCATATTCTAACTGAGGCCATGTTGAAGGAAAACAACTACCCTCGCAGACACCCAGACAAAGCTGGCCTTGCTGTCCAATATGGAGACACCAAGAAGGGCACTGGAGATGGTAGGTACTCTGAAAAGAGGTTCTGTTAAAGTTAATTAGAAGATACAAAGCAGTGGTATTTTTGTTCTTGCTCACTCGGGAAAAGGTATAAATGCCTCAAGGGCACACGATTAGTACTCTTAGTTGAGGAATGTGATGCCACCACATTGCTCTACAGTATTTATTAGCTTCATTGGAGACCTATTCTAGGAAGCCATATGTGGTGTGCCATTTATGGTATGCATTTGGCCATTAAGGACCATGTTGTATCTATTGAGGACACGTATGTTGTTTGTACCTGTACAATACCTAGAAGAGGCAATTTCGTTATCTGATTGACTGGCCTTGTTGAAACGTCCATGTGCAAGGACGGCCTCTTGTTTGTCTAGAAAGGATATTTTCTGGTACTGGCGATCTGAGGACTGCGTTTTGCCACAAAGCTGACAAGTATCCGTGTTGCTGAAAGGAGATCTCCTTCTTTGAAATATTCTAAAGGGAAGTGGTATAAAGACTTACTGTGGCATTAGTGGATGTGTCAAAGACCATAGCGATAGCCATAGCAGTGTGCAGGCCGCCGGCCTTGGCCAGCATCGCCAGCATTGCCATTGCGGCCCTTAGAATTGCAGCGTTAGCCACAAGCCTTGTTAATGAGGTCCTGGGCCCTTTACATCTAAAAACTAGTCAATATGTGGTCTACCTCTTAAGACTTTAAGGGCAAGGCTTGAGTCCTTTACCAGGCATGGTCACATAAAATGCTACATGGAACGTAATGGAGGTCATTTTATGCTGCAGAACCTTTTTTTTTTTTCACAATAAAGGGCAGATATTTTGGTCCCAAGCACCCCACCCCCACCACCCATTGTTGAAATGCCATTGACTATTCTATGCAGCCAATGGTGGTCCAGCAAAACTAGGCTTGTGGAGCTGTTCTTTGCTTTGGTGGTTATTTCCAGAGGTCTGGATTTAATATTCAGAGGCTACAGGCTTCAGATAAGCAACGTTAGATTGGTATTGGATCTCCTCTTGTTGTAACGGTAGCTCTCAAGGAGCCAAAAATTGAAATCTATCTTTTCGATATTTAATCCAGGCCTAAACTTGGAAGGCTTTTGGGCAAACTGTTTGGGAGGGTGGGGGAATGAGCACCAGAAGGAAGGTGGAGAGCTTCAGTGAGATGAATATCTGCTGTAATGGAAATCTGGTGCATGAAATGTGGTTGATTTTAACCAAAGCAGAAATCTTCTACAGCTTCCAGGAGGATCTGCTGTCGCTGCGGAACTACGTTCTCTGTTAATCAGATGGGAAAGCACACTCGAAAGGAGGAGTGTAACTACCATTATGGGAAGGTCATAGAAAACCGAGGTGAGGGAAGATAAATGTCGAGTCTTATTTGTTTAACATTTCATATGTGTGCGTTATGGTGTTTGGGTTTTAACTAGGACTACTTCCATTTGCTTCCTCTTGCAGTACCAGGAGGAGTAGAGACTCGGTACAGCTGCTGTGAGAATGCTGTGGGGGCACCTGGATGTCAAATGTTTAAGGTACAGAGGTACACCTGACATGGTCAAACCTTGTGAGCTCCTTACACAGTTTAAAGAATGATTTGGTGATGAAATTTAGACTTGGCTAACATTTAGAAAATTTCCACTCACCCGAACCAAGCAGCAAAAATGCTTGGTGTCCATGTTTTGCATCTGGCTAACAATGCATTTATGCAAAATGCCCCCTCAAAAAAGTCTCCCAGCCTGCATCCAGGTCTTCATTAGCTTATGCAGACTTGTGGTTTGACACAGAATTGCCGGATCTAGACATCTGGTCTTCTCCAGATGCCGATATGTGGACCTAACCTGAACTTTATAGAGAACTCTACGGTCCTGTGGACTAAGTCTGCCGCTCATTTAGGCCCTAAGATGGAAAATCCAGAAGGCCTGATAAGCATATATGCTTGTTACAGATGTGACGACAAAAGCTGTGGGTTACAGGCCCCCCCCCAAAAAGACGTATTCCAGTGCAAGTGGATACTAGGGATGTCCTGATCCAATCCAGTGACTGAAATGGGGGGGGGGCGATCCAGGCCTTTTTAATAGAACGGTATTGGTTTTTAAGGTAACAATGGAAAGTGGACTAGAACGTTTGCTATAGCACTGTGCCATCTGGCATTCTCTAGGCGCCATTAATAGACATGGATCACAGCTGCTACAGTTTAACTTCTAATTTTATTAGACAGAGTTCATCTGTGACCTTATTTCAGGGAGCAAAACTACACAAAGCTTTTCTTTTGAACTGATAAATGTGATGTTACCAGTTAGCAGCCAAAGCTAAAGTTAGTTCCATGCTAACTCTTCATGCCACCTTAAACAGTGCCGCAGTTACAGTGTGTACATTTCAACAGCAGACTGCAACTGCTGCGTTATTTAAGGTGGAGTGGAAAGTTCTGGGAAGAGGAAAACTTACAGAGCCTTGCTGTAAACGAGATGTAACAACAGCAGACGGCCACAGAGCAGCAGGTAAAGAGTGAGTTAGCAAATCTGTCAGAAGAGGAGGATCTAAACTCCTCACTCTTCCACAACATGCAGGTCTAGTTTCTGCTGTTTTTCACCATGCTGCTAAAAAAACACCCAGTCTGATTGTAGCTGTTCAACAACAGAGATATTTTACTCCATTATTTACATTTGGGAAAATCTAACGTTCCTCCATCCCGTCTTTACTCTGAAATTTCACCTGATTAGAAACCAGACTATGGTGGAATTGTTCTGTTCTACCAGCGAGAGAACCACGCTCCTGTCTTCGGTTCTATACTAGCTCTGAACAGCGCAGTCAGAATCCAGGAGGGGGATAATGTTAATGGATCAGATTGATCAGACTGCAGAGTTGTAAAGGAACTGGGAGCTGAATGGTCAGGAAGGTCAGTCAGACTGGACTGTAAGATATTAAACACTATAGAGTTTAAAAAGTTGCTCCAAACAAAGTAGATCAGATTAGACTTTAGTCTGATTTTAGAAACTGGTACTAAAATAGAGATTTTACTGCTGTTTACTGTTGTTCATTAGCATATCTTACCTAAGTTGTGGGACTGTATCACGTATAGAGACATGGAACGAAACGGTATCGGCCGATAGTCCTTTTTGAGAGATCGGATTGGATTCAGATTGGATTGAGGATTGTAGATGCATTGAATTTGTGTTTGTATGCTGTGATTGTACTTGTTTCAGTTTGTGTGTTGGTTGGTTGATTTAGTGATGCTCAACTAGACCTTATAATGTGTGGGATAATTATATTGTCCTGTAATTTGCAGGGTCAGGCCACCGAACATTTAAAATTTATTCCGCTCTGAAAAAATATGGCCACAGTCTTGGCCATGTTTTTGTACACTTGTAGTCTGAAGATTTAGATGGGTGCATGATTTACTGTGGATGATTTAATGCCCCTCGGCATGCAGCTAGACATTTTGTTGGCCAAACTGTGCCTTAAACTACATCAGAAGTGTTTGGATAGTATTGTAGCTCCAGTGCTGAACTAAAGAAGCTTTATTTTTATAGTCAGTTAATCTATTAGATTATTTAATAATTCCATGCTGCTCTGATGCTGGTTTAGCTGGCTATCCATCATGGTCATGCTGGTTACCTAGCAGGGCACTGTAACAAGTAACTCTGTATTACCCATGGTTTGGTGTTGGAGATGTGTGGTCCAGTGTCCACATACTTTTGTCCATGTCGTTTAATACACCTTTTCTAGCTGTTGGCAGAATGCAGGATTCTGTTCTAGATCGGCAGCAGTACGAGTGCATGGTGTGTATGCTAATATTTTGGATGTGTGTTTCAGCTCCACGTTCACGATGCTGTAAGTCTCCAGGGCTTCGTGAGCAGCCTCCCTCAGACCCGTGCTGGATGCCCAGGGATTTACGCTGTCGATACAGTGATGGTAAAATACCTGCTTTGTATGAAGTACTAGAGCCTCAAACTGTACCAAGAGGTAGGTGAACTCTCCTGATCTTGTAGCCTCTCCTGAGTATGGTCTCTCTACCTTCTCCCAATTCAGTGCTACACCACCCAGGGCCTAGAACTGGTGAGAGTCACTGTGGTCAACAGCAGTCTACAGGTCATCTATGACACATTTGTTCAGCCCAACAATGAGGTCATTGACTACAACACCAGGTATGCGATTGAGTAATGATCATCCTTCTTGACAACCAGCTATAAATAATATGAACGGGGAGAGGGATGAGATGAAGTCTTCCTTGCCCTGCTCAGGTTCTCAGGGGTCAGTGAGGATGATGTGAAGGGCAGCAGCTCATCTTTACGAGACGTGCAAGCTGTGCTTTTGAGCTTCATCAGTGCAGACACCATTCTTGTTGGGCATGGTTTGGAAAATGACCTCTGTGCTCTCAAAGTGAGTTATGAGTTCATGCTCTTATGTTCTCTTTCTCTCATCAGTTTTAGCACTCCACAAACCAAGGAATTCTTGACTTTCTCGGAGATGGCAAGGCCAGCGAACAAGATTCATCACTCGTTACTTTGCTTCATTTGTCGTGCAGAAGCACTATCAGTAGCCTTCCTATATGTACATCAAGAGCCTTATGCCCTTAGCGTTGGGAAATCGAGGTCTATGGAGAGGGGAGTGCAGCTTAGTAATCATAGAGCAGCATTCCCCATCTACATTATTAGCCCTGTCGTTTAAAGGGCCTAGAACGAAAAATGTATATATCTCTGAATAATGAGTTTGGTACATGGAACACAAAAGCGGGGCTGGAAATTTAAAATTTATTCCACTCTGAAAAAATATGACCACAGTCTTGGCCATGTTTTTGTACACTTGCAGTCTGAAAATTTAGATTGGTGTATGATTTACTGTGGATGATTTAATGCCCCCCAGCATGCAGCTAGACGTTCTGTTGGCCAAACTGTGCCCTAAACTACGTACATCAGAAGTGTTTGGATAGCATTGTAGCTCCAGTGCTGAACTAAAGAAGCAAAATGCCTTGCCTAACCAAATACCGCTGGTGAAAGTTGTACATTTGTATAAATTGCCTCACTGCTGCAGCTAATAAGCTTTATTTTTATAGTCAGTTAATCTATTAGATTATTTAATAATTCCCTGCAACTCTGATGCTGGTTTAGCTGGCTATCCATCATGGTCAGGCTGGTGTCCTAGCACGGCAGTGTAACAAGTAACTCTGTATTACTCATGGTTTGGTGTTGGATATGTGTGGTCCAGTGTCCACATACTTTCCTGGCCTAAATCCATCAGCCACTTTCAGAGAATATGGCATTGATATATATATGATAGTAGAAGACATTGGGGTTGCAAATCAGGCCTTATGACCACAGCTTTCCTAGTGCCAGCATTCATAGAAGGGTAGCTTAAATTTGCAGAGAATAAAGCTGGAGAAGTCAGTGGGGTGTGGGGCTACAAGCTAACTGTGAAAAGTGCCTCTTGGGGGAGCACTGCATCTGGTTTCTGGTAAAAGCTAACACCAGCCGACTGGCTTATGTCCTCATTGCTCATCTCACAGAGAGGAAACCGAGCCAAACAGTGCTAAGCCATGTGGCTCCTGTGATCTCTTGCAGTGCCATAAACCAGCCAGTAGAAGCTGCCTATATATTTTATTTATTTCCCCACAAAGAAAGAAAAATGTTTCTTTTATTCTGAGGCAAATAACAGGGTGGTAAATAGAACTTGTAAAACCACATCTGGGCATTTCTCACCCCAACCAATGTCTTACAATTATTATTTACATATCACAGAGCTGGAAGTTGAAATGCTGTAATTCATTCTGTGGCACCTTTTAAATGAAGGAAATGTAGTCTTGTATGTACAGTACTGTTTAAAAGTCAGATATGACCTTTTATTTCTATTTCCTGGGGGGAAAAAAGTTGATTTTGCAGTTTTGAGACCAAAAGCAGAAAAATATTGAACAGAAAAAAGCACAGAAGCCTCACAGCAACTGTTTCAGAGTAATTCCAGCCTCTACTTTTTCCCAGGAGGTTTCTGGTCCCTCTCTTTTGCACAGTATAGTACATGGACTATCATCTAACCTCAAAACGTAAGAGCATAGGACGAGAATGAAATTTCCCCAGTTGTGAGAAGCATGTATTCCCCCCCCCCCCCCCGACTGCCTTCCAGCTTCTTCACAGCACGGTAGTTGACACATCCATGGTGTTCCCCCACCGGCTGGGTCCGCCGCACAAGAGAGAGCTCAACAGCCTGACTGCAGAGTACCTTAGGAGGATAATCCAGGAGAGCGGTAGGTTCAGCCAATTAAATCATTTGCTCTGTTAAACCCATCTTTAGTCAAGCGTGTGACTGAGGTCTGTTGAAACTGAGCGCTGAAAGCTGGGTTCTGTGTGATTGAAGAAAAGTAGACTGAGGCCCGTCTACACGTATCCAACTTTTTGTCTGTGTTTTGGCTTCCGGTCCACAAACACTGTAGCATAATTAATAGTTTATTAATAAAGGTTTATTTCAAATGTTTCCCTTTTGAAATAAAAAATAATAGGTAAATAAGAGCTGGGGCTTTTGTTCCAGCTATTTATTTTATTATGGAGGTATCTGCTGATATTTATTTATTTATTTATTTATTTATTTATTATTTGTCTTAGTTAATTGATAGATTTTTAAGCTCTGAAACTAGTAGGAAAGTGTTGGGATTCCCTGTTTGTCTGCAAATGTAGATTGTATGATGAACAACAGTATTTATACTGCTGCAACCCTAGTCTATACTCCGATAGCACTAGATTTCAGATTTCGACATGTGGATAAATGTAAATTCTGTTCTATTATGAATAGATTTAGATTTTGTGAATTGCTTAGTACACACTACTTTTGGATTAATTTGGGATTAAACCTCGGTTTTCATTCTTCATAGTGATGGGATGCTCATGTAAGTGTTTTTGTCTCTGTGAGGGGAAGATAACTCAAAGATAACTGCCTATATATGTCCATATATATCAGAATGTCAGTTATTTGACCAAAATACTGATAGTAGTAACAATATTGTCCTGAATGTTGGTGTAAAATGTAATTTATAGCAGGCTACCTGTTTGGACAATGTATGGACAAAAGTTTTGAGACACCTGTTTAATCATTGTTTATTTTGAAATCGAGGGTTTGTCCAAGGACAGCAGGGAAAGATTGGATTTGGGCCTCTCGTACCTGCTATAACATTCAGTTCCTACATCTCCAACTACATCGCCAAACCATATACATTACGCAATGCCTGCGCGTCCTGTATGCAACTGTTTTGAGTTATAGATATAGATTTGTAGCTCTCCAGGACCAGAATTGAGCCCACCTTCAACATGTACTCCATGAACACACCATTAATCTTCATATGAATCCAACTCCCAGCTGAGGGCCAAGTTTATAGCAAGGGCATTATTGTGAGTTTAAGGGACGCCTTCACTTTCTGTGGAGAACTTGTTCCTTGTTCTTCACTCAATCCAGAAATCCTTTGTAGGATAATCTAGTTAGTGTGCATTATAACTCCAACTCGAACTGCTTTAGGGTGTTTTTTTTTTTTTTTTTTTTTTTTTTTTTTTTTTTAAAACACTTGAAGGTCTGAACTAAGGTTTGTTTTTGTAATGTTGTACGTTTGATCCTCTTACTCTTTCACACTGCAGTTTAGCCGCCTACATCCCGTCATCACCCACGTGGGCTGAAGCTAACTAAACTGTTCCACTGAGCTGCTAATATTATGTCAATACTTCCAGCAGCATGACTTCACGTCCAGAACTCGACATGAGGTTCCAATTCGCCAAATGAACAAGCTGGTTGTGCAATAGTTTTCATTGCTGACCAATATAACAGTCCTTATGTCCTTCGATTGTTTTATGGGAGACAAAAGTCTGCATCAACTTCAAACAAGTGTTTACAAACAAACCCAAACATGGTTCTGTTTGATCCAGACCAAGCACAGCTCTTTTGCTCTGACCAAATGTTGGTCCTTTGATTCAGACTGTGGCCTGAGCCAAACTGAAAAGGCTGAAGGTCCAGACCAAACAAGGTAGGTGTAAAGGCATGTCTGGGCCCAGTCCCATTACTCACACTTGCACCCTTGCACACTATGTTTGCATGTGCTTGCTAGGTGTGCAAGGCTGTAGGTTGTCCCATTTCTTTCAGTTTCCCCAACAAGGGTGCTCACAAGCACTCCTATGAGCACTTAATGCTCTCCTCTGAGGGCAATTACCCATGTTCCACTGTGTTCATTACATCCATTACATTCCAACTTTTTCACCCAATTCGATTCTGTCAATTAACCCACCTGTTTAACTCCCTAGCACTAGCAATGCAATATATGTGAAACCAGCTACTGCCTCTTTTCAAACGGCCGGGTCCCCCAGTTCCACCGGAACGGCTAACGGATGCCCGCGTTGCCCAATATCCTCCAAGAGGGACGAGCGGAGACTGCACCACCTACCCACTTAATGGGGGCTTGATCAATTGTGCTCTCCTCTGTTCTAGACACTGATGGCAAAGTGGCAGGTCCTGGAATTCATGTTACTTTGCCTCTTGTGTTTCCTGGCCCATAGCGATATTAGACAGCTGAGCTATTTGGAGCCCAACCCACCTGCTCATAGCTGCCTTAGCACTAGCAGTGCTCCCAGTACTGGTAGGGTGAGGAATTAACACGTCTGCTTCGATACATGCAAAGCCACAGTGTCAGTCACAGTGTCCTTCAATGCTCTGGGGAGGAAGGCGCTGGGTCGCCAGTTCCCGCCGCACCAGCTAATTACCACACCTGTGCCAGCCAACATCACTTTCAGAATGCTGAAGGTAGAGCGTGCCATCTCTCCACCCAGAGCGAGCATGGCCAATTGTGCTGTCTTGGCCTCTAGCCATTAATGGCAAAATGACATGGCTCAAGATTCGAAAAACCCTTCCTAGGCCATAGTGGTGGTACGTTAGACCGCTGAGCCGCTCTGAGTCTGAGCCGTAGTGATTTTCATTGTCTGAGATGCCTCGCTGCTGCTGTCCGCCCGCGTCCATTGTCCATTGTGACAACTGTGGTATTTGGTGTTTAAGCAACAGTGTGTCGTATAGAGGTGAAGGGAAGGGAAGCAAAGCGTCCCAATTCTGTTCTGAACTCTCATCCTTTACCACCACGGTAAGGGCAGGGGGAACGGGGCCAGGGTCTTCGTCTCCAGCATGGTCCAGTATTCTAGTCTAGTGTGATCATGCTAACTCAGACCTGTCCTTTTCTGCTTTGTCACAGCCGATGGCCACGACTCTCGAGAAGACGCTGTTGCCTGTATGGAGCTTATGCTGTGGAAGGTGAAGGAGGACGCTAAAGTGAAGAGATGGTGACCTCAATAAAGTTCAGCGTTTTGTCTTTGTCCTGATGCATAATGCAGTATTAGCTGTATTTTGGGACGTTTGCTTCTATGAAACGGTCACCTGCTAGCTCATGCTTTTGGGATGGCTGGCAATGTAAACACACATAATTAAGTATTTATTTATGTTTCTATGTTTGTTTTTCCCACTCTTATTTTTTCAATTTATTGAACAACTGCAATGGTTTGGGGATTTTTCTTTGAGTGTTGATATGAAATAAACTGATTTTGGGGGCGGGGCACAAATGCACTTGGAGCAGAAGTACACTTATGAACTCAGAAAGTACAGAAAGTAAAAGCACTGCAGTGATCCCTGTGTTGCGAGACTTCTTTGAAAATGACTGGGAGTACTTCTGTGCTTGCTGGCACGGTAGGCAGGCTATTACCTCGTTAACTGATTTGCTGATTGATTAATTGGGTTCAAGGCCTGAATCATTACCTGAGACTTCACTGGAAACCAATATCTGACCCTTTGCTAGTTTGGAAAAGCTTTAGCTCACCACAGATACTCATAGTCTACTTTCTGAGTTTCTTACTTTTGAACCTTTGTATCCGCCTACTCTGCAACTGATTCAACCTTATGCGGTTAATGGTGTGGTGGAATGCTTGTGGTTTAGCTTCAGGCTCTGATATCGGACACTGATTGCAGATTTTCTTAACCAGAATAAGCATGGGGAAGTTAGAGAGCAGGCAAATCACTTTTAGGTGAAACCTGAAGCCTAGAAGTTGAGATGAGATGCGATGCTCGTTTTGGACATGCTAGTCATTGCCAAGTGCTAATCACTGTGGTCTTTTTTTTTTTCTTTTTTCTTTATTTCTGTTTTTTCACCCGTTTTCTCACCAATTTAGATCGCCAATTACCCAACCCCATCACAAGTAACACCTTGTGGTGTTGGTGCCAAAAAATCTCAACCTACTGTTGGTGAGAAATTCTAGATTCTTAAGACTGCACAATGACCAAATGCAGGTTTTGAGGACTTCAACTGTTAAGCGTGGCGGTGGATCAATTATGCTTTGGGCTTGTGTTGCAACCAGTGGCAGGGGTATATTTTACTGGTAGAGGAAAGAATGGATTTCCAGCACATACTGGAAGCAAGCTGAAGATAAACATTTAGATTTTACGATCTTAAACACACCTCAAAATCTTGTAAACTACTTCAAGTGCAAGCTGAAGGTGTAGCTGTAGCTGCAAATCAGTGGATAGCCCTTAAAGGTGCAGTGCAGCAAGATGGCCCAAGAAACCAAGTTTCTTACAAAGGAAAATGAATGACACCCCCCCCCCCCAAAAAAAAAAAAAAAAAGCTCTACATTAACATTTACATTTAAGGCATTTAGCAGACGCTCTTCTCCAGAGCGACTGACCAAAGTGCTTTGCTATTTACCCAAGAAAAACCTCAGCTAGTTAGAATAGACTAAAATTCAAAGATCCTCTAATCTTAGACTCTACTAAACACAAGTCAGTAAGGTGACCATAATACTCTACTATTTGCCCAAGTATTCTTGGAAGAGGAGGGTCTTCAGTCTGGGTTTGAGGACAGCGAGCGTTGGACTCTGCTGTTCGGACACCCAGGGGAAGCTCGTTCTACCACTTCGGTGAAGGACAGAAAAAAGTCTGGACGCTCGTCTTCCGTGGATCTTAAAGTATGGCTGGTCGAGCCGAGCCGTACTTGAAGCTGGAAGGGCTCTTGGTGCAGATCGGCTTTTGACCATTGCCATCAAGTACGGAGGGGCTGGTCCAGTCTTGGCTTTGTAGGCCAGAGTCAGGGGTTTTGAATCTGATGAGGGCAGCAGCTACAGAAAGCCAGTGAAGAGAGAACGCAGCAGTGGAGAGACATGGCTGAATTTATGGCTAATACTTGCCAATAAGGAGGTTACGAAGTACTGGCCTTGCCTTTGCTCTGGGCACCTTACCTATGTGGTCATGCTGTAACCGTAAAAGATGGAAAAGGTAATCTTGCTTAAAATCTTCAAGAAATGTGTCATCTTTATCTTTAACCTTTGGAGTTCGGGTCATCTTTTATTCACCCAACTATTCACAGTAACTGATCCTTTAAACAGAAGCGCCCAAACCTTTGCCTGCAGCTGGAGGACTATTGATGGACGCTATGGATGGCCTCATTTGGCTCAGCTACTGGAGCTTCATTGAACTTGGATGCACTGGCACGATAAGCTGAACTGTCTGCTTAACCTCTTCCCCCGTTCCCCTCATCCTGGAATTGTTACACAGATTTCAGAAGTCTGGGAGCTCTATGTTATGCAGCCAAACCACAAATCCCACTGCTGGTGTTTTTCCTGAAGTGCTCGCCATTGCAGCTCCTACTCAGAAAGGACTTCTTGTCCCAGCATAGTGTCGAATGTGGCACTCGCACATGGATTGCTTTCAATTACAGCTGTGGCTGCTGAGCCAGACTCTACAGATGATGATGGACTGTGAGTCGACAGTCTGGGGGACTGTCTGGTATGGGAGAGCTTTGACTATGCAGGTTATGATGGTGTAGTGTTCAGTCTCCTACAGATCCTCCAGGAAGGAAAAACATTCCTCATCCACGCTTAAGGGCGGTTCTTCAGATTAGGCCCTTTTTTTTACTATCGTAACTTTTGTCAGGAAAGTGTTTACATGCTTTAAAGTAAGGACTTAATGGGGGCCACTTTTTTTTTGTGTATTCTGTAGAGCTCTTGCGAGTCTTGCGGCCAGTATTGACTAAATAATCAGTGAAAATTAGTTTAGTTTGTATTTAACTTTCATTTTTTTAAACAGTTAAAAGACTTAAAACAGTTAAGACACTGATGGCGAAACTGAAATCCCGACATTACCATTACCAGGTGTCATTACCGTAACTTTTATGCTGGTAATGACGGTTAGGACTTTTTTCAGGCAAGGCACCTTTCACACATAGTCACACATAGTCATGCCAATTGTGTGCAATTGTGTCACCTAAACAGAAAAATATACAGAAAAATAAAAGTATTAAAAAACATTTAATAATATTTTATAATACATATAGTAATAATAATAATAATAATACAATGCATTCATTTATTAATACATCCATTAAAATAATAATTATAGCTACCACTGTTCCACTGGATATCAGCCGTAACCGAACAAAATGTAACTAAAATTTGTCATGTTTTTAAGCTGTTAATCAATCCTTGGGATGTCCGTGTCAGCGTCCTTGAGTCGTTTCCAGCTCCTAAGTGAGGAGAAGCAACAAACCTCTAAGCTGGTAATCAGTCCTTGGCATATCTATGCTAGCAATTTTTCAAAGGGCAAAAAGTCAGTAGGTCATGGGTTTACCAACATTATTTAAGAGCTGCTTTAATATGTGCTTTAAATACATATAAGCATAAGTAATATAAGTAATGTAAAAATTAGGGTAAAACAACAACAACATACAACAGTATGAACGCTGACGCTGCTGAATAAACCTGCTCCATGATTCGGAGGACTACATGATTAAATTTCTCACTTTTCCACATAGAAAAATTTCACTCTTCTCTCATGGCTGATATGAGCTCCCTGGTTCAGCTTTTTTTGTTTTCATACTTGGGCCATAAACAAGTGTTAACTTAAAAAAATACATATAAAAATCACTGGCTGCTGCGGTGGTAATGATGGTAATAATCGGAGTGGTTATATATTGTAAAAAAAAAAAGTTATTAAATTAAATAATTAAATAAATATTACATTTTGAGATAATAAATAAATAAATTAATAATACTACTAATAATAATACTACTAATAATACTAGCAGTTTGAAAGTCTAGGTTGAGGACAAGGCAGCAGGTAGCAATAGAAATCATGCTTTGGGTGTATTGTCTTTTGTGTGAGTGTGTTTGTGGTGCAGTAAATAATACATTTAATACCTAGTCTATTTATTTTTGTGATAAATGTATAATAAATTTATAACCTGGGGACATCAAAATTCCCCTTGTTGCAGAATCACCCTTCAGTGTATGTGTATGTCTGTGATTTCTGTTTGTCACCAAGTTCTAAAGGTTTATGCCTTGGTGTGCATAAATTAAGGTGATGTGTATAATGCATGGCACCTTCCCTTCTGCCCTTAGCGTTCAGACGTCTGGTAAAGTCCACCCTTTGAGCCGCTGTTTAAGCAGGCCTCGAGTGCATTTCACTATAGAGCCCACTATTCTCCTGGCATTTAGCTCAGGAATAAAGGGACCTGTGTCTTTTGTCCTCTGACAAAAGAGAGGCTTTCATCCTGGGTGGTGGAGGTAATTTCTCTGGCCTCCATAGCCGTCACCACCGGGTTCAGTGTCGTCTCACTCTTCCCTTACAAGAGTGTTAAAAGACGTCTCACTGGTGCAAAGTGAGCAAACGTAGCTTCACTAAACACACTCGGACAAACAGGTACCCAACTCAAAGGTCATTTGAGTGCTACCCTCGAGGGTACGTCTTCGCTACCTTCAGTCAGGGCACATGATGGTGCTGTATTCTGCTGCAGTTGTGGTTTTAATTTGCAGTCCCCCAGTTAAGTTATATGACACCCTGTTTTGACTCCAGGCTTTTGATTTATTGGTAAGTTTTTAAGTTGTTGCATAAATAAGCACTTTTCTCTTGGGAAAGTGAATGTATTGTCCTTGTAAGATACACAATTGGACATTTCGAACCATGTGGTACTTTTGAGGATACAGGTACATTGCACAGTACCTATTTTCCTGCTATATGAATGAACCTGTCCTTGATGTTGTGATGATATTAGTCACCAACTCTCTGTACTTCCACATTTGGACGTATCCAATCTTATTGGGGTTTAGTGCAACCTCTCAGCACAAAACTGTGGCCCTAGAATGTCAGACTGTGTTTTTCCTTAACCTAGCTAAGTAATGTGGGTACATGGAAGCAGCAAGCCATTGACCCCCTCCATCCTCCATGACCAAAACAGGTCTGCATTTGGCCAAATCCAAAATCCCAAAACTCTTACATAACAGTATTGACTAGTTATATATTCAGACCCCTAAAATTTACATAAACCCGCCCCCTGGATAAAGGTCTAGTCGAAAGCTCTATTCAGATGGGGTTAGTTTTACATGGGAAATTGGAGAAATGCAAGTTTACTACAGGACCGATTCACACAGGATAAGAAATCTCAGCACAAATGACTGAGAAATGAGTCATTTAAACACGCTTTACACACTGCCGTATAACCCACGTATAGTAATAAAGACATTTCAGTGGGAATTTACATATTCATAAAACGTTTGTAGGCCATAGGCTACGCTAGACAAATCACTTACCTAAAGCTACTGGAAGTATCATGCCTTTGGGGAGCCCTTTGGCTCATCTTCTGGACTTGATGGAGGTCTGCAACTGACTTGAATGACCTGAGGTATCTGTGCCACACACAGCGAAACACACCGGCCTTCTCGAGTGCTGCCATACTTGAACGTGAAAAGTGAATTTTCCACAGGATTTGTCTAAATATTTACCCAATGTGCTTAAATAAGGTAAAAGGCCCCAAATCTACTGATGTGGGAGTTCTCAGAGCGTAAAAATGATTGACATGGTGTATTCAGATGGGTCTAAATCTATATATGTAAAACTAATCCCATCAGAATGGGGCTGTATTTGATAAAACATTGTACAGAACCTTTTTTCCTGCTATATGGATGAAGCTGTCCTTGATGTTGTGATGGTTTTAGTCACCAACTGTCTTTACTACCACAGTTTGACGTATCCAACCTTATTGGAGTCTAGTGCAATCTATCAGCACAAAACTGGGGCCCTAGAATGGCAGATTGTGTATTTCCTTAGCCTCAGATGGGTCTGAATCACTGAGAAACTATATAATTACGTTGTCCCACCTCCCCATGTACAGCTAATCCCATCAGAATAGGGCTAAATTTGGTAAAACATTTAAAACAGGAGAATATGGTGTTGTTGACACTAGAGAGCAGCTCATCACCTCCAGACTCCAGATTTCAACAAGGTGCAAACAAGGTGCTCAAGCTCATAGGAGTAGGTCTTTAGCCGTGCCGGTCTTAAGGCAAAGCAGTAATGTGACCAAATTAGCAGGAAAAGCACAAACCTGCAGGAATTCAGCCCTCCACGATCAGAACTGCCCACCTCTGCTCTGCAGCTTCCATACAGGGGCTGTGTCCAGAGCCAACCTGTCCACCAAACAAGGCTTTCCTTAGTTTGCTGATTTCCCTGGGCTACTGCTAATCTGAAAAGCCTGGGAGTGAGTTGAATCAGACATGCTTGAGCAGGGAAAGCACAAACTGTGCAGGAATCCAGGCCTCCGGGCGCTAGGTGGCCAATTAACCACCAGTGATAATGAACTCCAAGACCAGAAACGGGCTCAGATTTGAGGACCTCTGGCTTATGAAATGGCTGGGACATTCTTCGCTACCTTGCGAAGAGCTCCATGCTGTGATGCTTTGTAGGTAAAGGGAGCTTTCTTTGGTGGACGGTTTTGATTCGACCCTGGATCAGGTACTTCTGCTCTGAGACACTCTGTCAGCTCCAGCCCAGCCCCTGTTCGGACACTGTAGACAGTCTGATCCTAGATCAGCACTGTCACTCTTGGATCCTTGTGGATCTAAGACCTTGCTAGAGAGCTCAACCCTGTCGCTAACTTACTCTGCTCTTTTGACAGGTGTGTGTGAGGGCTGCTGTTCAAGGCCTCTGCGGGTGCAGAGCGAGGCCAGCGTGAGAGCTGGCGGAACAGTGGTTGGACATGGCCGGGAGCGGTGCCAGGGCACTGCTGGTTCAGTCCGTATGGGCTCATGCTGGACAAGCTGTGTGAACGTGGCCCAGTTGGCAGATGGGCACGCCTCAGCAGCAGCAGTGGGCCACTGTACCAGCGGCCAGGCAGGCACACACTTTCTCACTCACACAAATGCACACACTTCTCTTGGCACCGGAGAAGGAAGCCAGGTGTCTCCCCTCGAGCCAAGAGTGTGTATGTCTGGGAGTGTGTGTGATTGGGCTGTCTCCGTGATTAGTGCATGGATAACATTTTCATTTGATGCCATAATGTATGCTAGAATATTAACTGTGTGATTGAGTGTTACTGTGTTGTGCCATTAACAGGCCATCTCCAGCCTGGCTCTATTAGCAGGCTAAAAAAAAGAGCTACACTAGATGGACAAAAGTATTTGGACACCTGCTCATTCATGGATTCTTCTGAAATCAAGGCTTTTAAAAAGAGTCGATCCTGCTTTTGTTGGAGTAACTGTCACTACTGTCCAAGGAAGAAGGCTTTATACTAGATTTTGGGGGAACATTGCTGTGAGGATTTGATAGCAGTCGGTATCAAGAGTGTTAGTGAGGTCAGGATGTTGGATGATCACCACCTCATCCCAAAAGTACACGATGCAGCACCAACTATCATTCCAGAGAACACAGTTCTTCCTTCCACTGCTCCACAGCTCAGTTCTGGGGGGCTTTATACCCCTCAAGTCCACACCCTATTTCAAGGGGTGTCCAGAAATATTTGGACATATAGTGTATAATGATTTTAGGGTGAATCTGTACGCATTCTACACTTTAATCATGGTAGTAAAGACCGTTAACCAACAGGCCTGGTGGTTTGTGGGATGAAAAAAAGCATTTAGATATATGTTTTCTCTTTTAATTCGTTTGACCTGGTCCTCTGTCGAATAAGAATTAATGACTTGGTTCACAATGTCCTAATTGGAAGACAAATGACCATGCAGTAGTGCTCTAATTGATTGAAGACAGGAATTCAGTTGAGTTAATTGAGTGGCATAGCAAAAATTAGTCAAGCCCAACTTACTTTGGGTTCTTAAAAAGCTCAATAGATGTTAATTGCCTTCACATTCAAATAAAGTGTCCACTTGCAGTGGAAGACTTTTTAATAGATCTTCAGTCAGTAACTCTGTGTCCTAACTCTGAGTAATTCATCTCATTAATTCTCTTATAAAAATAAGATCCCTTCTTTTATGGTCAGACCTTCAACATATTGTCACTGTCATGCAAAAACCTTCAATTTCCAAAATGGCACTTCTTAACCTATGATTGTTATCAGTGTGAAAATATGTGGGTAATTCTGATGCCTTTCTATTGGTCATTTCATTATGAAAATTGGACACAATTTATCAATAACAACTGCTGGCTTTGAATTGTGTCAAAAACTGCAAATGGGCTCCGATTGGCTCAGGGATCTAATGCCCTGCCACAATGGCCAGGGGGTCGAGAGTTTGAATCCTGAGCCATGCTGCTTTGCCATCAATGTCCGAAGTCAGAGAGAGCACAATTGGTCGTACTCTCTACAGGTGGGTGGATGGTGCTTCCTCTACAAGTGTCTTTAGTAGCTGGGTTGGTGGAGCCGGGGACCAGGCGCTTTCCTACGAGCATGTTGGCTGCCTGACGTACTGGAGAAGATGTGTTAAGTCCTTACCCTTGTTGTGTCAGAAGCATTGGTAGAGCCTGGGAGAACCATGAACCATGATTTAATAGCAGTCGGTAACTGCTCAAAATATTGGATGATCACCACCTCACCTCATCCTCAACTCCCCAACTCATCTTAAACGTACTGGATAGAGCACCAACCATCATTCCAGAGAACACAGTTGTTCCACTGCTCCACAGCTCAATGCTGGGGGGCTTTATACCCTTCGAGTCCACGCGCGATTTGAAGAGGTGTCCAGAAATATTTGGACATATAGTGTTTAATGATTTTAGGGTGAATATGTACGCATTCTACACTTTAATCATGGTAGTAAAGACTGTTAACCAACAGGCCTGGTGGTCTGCGGGATGAAAAAAAGCATTTAGATTAGATTTTCTCTTTTAATTCGTTTGACCTGGTCCTGGTCCTCTACCAATGCTCCAGACACAATAAGGTAAGGACTTGACACATCTCCTCCAGTACATCAAAACAAAACATTGATTAAACTGATAGTAAATCACACTGCACACTGCAGTTGCATTTAATACATATTTAGCTGAATGTCAGGTGAGCATCTGCGAGGCATGTACACCGAACCATCCAAGTAAATGGATACGAAAATGTTTAAATGAAGAACCTGCTGATTAAATAACTTTTTAAAATATACCTATATGTGAAAATCAGACAGATTGAACGCTCTAACAACCAAAATCGTACCATTCAAAACCTTCATGTAATGCACTACTAACCACAAAGTGCTAGCTGGGACCCTACAGCCTAGTGGGCACACACCAAGCAAGGGGTGCGAGGGCACAGGGCCCTAGACTGTAGGCCATGTAGTAGAGTGTGCCATTTAGGACTGGGCTGGAGATGGAAGTTTATAGAAGGTCAGATGAGAGGGGTGAAGATCTTCATGTGTGCTCCACCTCCCAAACTTGAGTTGGTTCGCTCCTTTATTATCCATTTATGAATTGTTTTACTTTGAATTCTCAACACAGAGGAAGGAGTTTGAAACACAGGGCCATAAATAATACATTCTCCTTATACACGAAGGTTGAGATGCCGAAGGTGTGTAAGACATCATTCATTGTCTGAAAACTGGGAGCTCAAGCAAGTTTGCGGTGGGATTAGCATTGTTCTTTTAAACCGTTCCTTGATTCAGCTTCCCCAATGACTCAGTCTGCCCGTTTACCCATCCCATGTAAGCACCAGTGAAACACTGTGGAAAGGTTTAGTAATGATTGGGCTGGCCTTTCATTCTTGAGGCTCTTGACTTGTGTCTTGCCAATGAATTTGCTGCGGATTTTCTGCTGATTGCCTTCAATGTTTGTTGACACTCAGACTGTCTTAAATGTACTGTTTTGGACATCATCTCTGTCAGAGCGAGAACTCAAGGATTCATCAGAACCTTTACCATAGTTTGTTTGCATGGTTTTAGCACCTTGACTGTCGGCTGAATCCACAGCATAGGGCTTCGGGCCCTACTTTTGCTTTAAGCTGTGTGCTGTGTATTTAGGGGGGTGGCACGTTCTGCTTTTCAGGGTTATTGAGGGAGGCTGAGAGAGGCACTTGAGACACAATGCTGCCACCTGTTGTTCTTGGAGTACATTTACATGGCCATTCTACCTCTCACTGTTCAGATACCCCCCCCTTTTTTACTACCTTTTCTAGTGCTTATGCAGCAGTAAGTCATATGAAACTCCGTAGGTTCTTGCCCTGATCCTGACCCTGTCTAGATGTAGACATCCATGACATGGTAAACAGTGAATGCAGGGACATGCAGGGATAGTTGTGAGCCACTAAGTGAACCACAGCACCGTTCTTATAGGCCACAGTTGTCCGGGCAGGCCTTGGGTCTGGGTAATCCCTCTCTCTCCTGCGGCGTCTCCAGATTGACAGACCCCCTGCTGGGCGACTGCATGGTACAGTCTCAGCCTTGTCTGCTGACCGAGATCGCACCACTAGGGGCAGGCCTGTAGGGGGGAGGCGGGGTCTATCAGGTCAGATGGGGGAAGCAATACGTGTCAACACATGTCCCCTCAGTACCCAATTTGCGAGCCATGCTGCTTGGATTAGTAATCTCGCTTTAAGATGCAGCACACACACTCCCAGCCTCTCTGGTGCCAATTACAGAACCAGCGCACACGCAGCAGCGCTGCATTACACTTCACTGATTGTCGTGTTCTTCGTTTCCAGAGCAACTCCTCTGATTTCAGCTTCCTCCTCTCCGCTCACACGTGCTGAAAAGTCTCTGCATCAAAGCCAAACTTCCAGTCTGAGCGTTTTCATCCCAACTTAATCAATTCCAGAGCGGGGCAGAGAAACCTCAGAGCCGTCCTCTCGGAGAATGGCAGCCTCTGGCCTGAAGGTGTTGCTCTGAGTGTGTGTGTGTGTGTGTGTGTGTGTGTGTCCATTTGTTTTCTCATCGCAGAGCTGAGCGCGGATCTGTCTTCACTTAGCTCGACGCAACTCCCTCACACACACACATACACACATCCAGACAGCCGGCGAATATCGAACGGCCGCAGCACGAGAGAGAGAAAGAGTGGAAAAGAACAAAAGAGAGAGAGAGAGAGAGAGAGAGAGAGAGAGAGAGAGAGAGCACTAAAGAAAATAGGAGAGGAGGATAGACAGATGGAGAGAGGAGACTAAAGGAGAGAGAGAGAGATAGAGTTGGACAAGAACGAGAAGGGGGTTGAAAGAAAGAGAGGGAGAAAGAGTGAGCGAGGAAGACAGAAAATATGGAGAGCGGGAGAGAGCAAATAACAGAAGGGAGAGAGAGGACAGAGAGAGAGAGAGAGAGAGAGAGAGAGAGAGAGAGCAAGGATTAGGCAGACAGGAGGTACAGAGATTGACTGAGAAAAGAGGGGGGGGGGGACCAAAGAAGGTAGGGGCACCTAGAGTGACGGAGGAAGGAGAGAGAAGAGAGAGGCAGAGATCAAGCGGAGGAAGTGGAGAGAAGGAGAGAAAGGGGAAGAGTGAGCAAGGGGAGAGAGAGAGAGAGAGAGAGTGGGGAAGGGGAGAGACAGGCAAAAAAAAAAACGACAGAGAGAGAGACAGAGAGAAGAGAAGAGTGAGTGAGCGAGAGAGAAAGGAGGCAGTGAGCTCAGAGGAGTGTGTGGAGGGAGGGGGGGGAGCTCTACAGACAAGCTCTCCTCCTCTAAGCAGCTTTCCTCTGGAGGCGAGGTCATGCAAGGTTACGGTGGGATTACACTTTTGGCAAACAGGCGGAGGCTCCCCTCGTGCAGAAGCAGCAGCAGCAGCAGCAGAAGAAGCAGCAGCAGCGGCAGCAGAGCCCAAGACAGCAGCTCCCAGATGACTCGAACCTGGCTGTAATAAAGCCAAGGCCGGCTTGAACCTACAAACAAAAAAGCCAACAGCCTATCGATCGGCTGCCGTCGACTTTTTCGCACCCGTGTCGGGAGGTTGCCTGTGCACAGACAAGACTGCAGCCTGAGGATGTGCTGAGAAAAACTCCCTCTCTCACTTCCAAACCAGACACGTCTCCACCACGGCCAGCACAAATCTTCACATATTAATCCCTGACCTGCAGTAGCTATGTTTGGAAGGATAGCACCATCTTGTTCCCGAGCAAACGCTCTGATCAGACGCTGCTTCCATTCCCCCTTTCTGAACTGCGAGCCGGAAATAGACAAACTGTCCTAAATATGATAAGATTCCTTGTTTTTTTTTCCCGTTCCCCTCTCTTTGTAGCCTGGTGTCCATATGAGTAAATTAGCCCGGTGTGTGGCGACGAGATACAGTGTGTATGACCCGGTCACCCTGGAGACACACTTCTTAATCAACGTTTCCTCAGTGGCGGGGGTCAGGCGGAGTGGAGGCGCTTGCTGGCCTCCGGTGCTGCTTTGAAGTTAATTAAGATGCGTCGGAGCTCAGTGGAGAGGATTCATTAAAGCCGCAGCCAATATGAGCGCCAGCGGCCGCTCCGACGTGGCCACTCCGGCCAGGAGGGCTTAAGCCCGGAGAGGAGCTTCCGCCTCCAAGGCCACGTCCTCCAAAGCCGAGCGGCTCGTCACGAACACATCAAAACCACTAGAGCGCCATTCGTCTTGACAGTGACCCGGAGTTCACGCGCACTAGACGCTTCACCCTGACAGCCGGAGTGTCTTCGAGCTGCCGTAACGGTTTTGAATTAGCAAACAAAAGTCAGAGCGGCCCAGGGATTCTCCAGGACTTCACAGATCACCACGGCCTTTTACATATTCATGCCGATGTCTAGCGTACACGAATATATGCGCATGTCTTTGGCCTACTTAACGTTATTAATATTCTCTTTAGCTGCTTAGAGAAGCAGTCCTCACTTTCGGGCCTCCTGGACCCCAGTGCAGCCCGACTTACTTAGCGTACATCATCTGCTAAACAACACAGATGCTAACTGGCCATTTTTGTTTTAGAAGCCCTACCCCACTTACACCTGTACCCCTGGTTTGGCCCATTCTTTCGGCTCTGTACTGTACTGTAGTCCGTCTGTTTCTCTGCATACTTTGTTTTTTACTTCATACGTTTGTTTTTTAATGTTCAGGACCCCACAGGACAGACCACCACAGAGCAGGAATTATTTGGGTGGTGGGTCAGTCATGTTTAAACACCTCAGTCTCACTGCTGGACAGAGAATAGTCTATTAACCAGAAATATGAGCTTCTGTTGGTTGACCAACTAGGTAGGTGTACAGTGATTGGACACAGTGTTTAAACACTCCAGCAGCACTGCTGTGTCTGATCCATTCGTACCACCAGCGCAACACACACTACTAACACTCCACCACCACCATGTCAGTCAGTGTCACTGCAGTGCTGAGAAGGACCCACCACCTAAACTCTACCTGCTCTATGGTGGTCAGTCCTGTGGGGTCCTGAGCATTGAAGAACAAACAGGGTGAAAGAAGGCTTCTGCAGGGAAACAGATGGATACCGTCTGGTATTACAGAACTGCAGAGTGCTCCTATGTGGTCATTTGGGCTGATCTAATGGAAAATGAGTGTAGAAACAAGGAGGTAAGTGACTCACTTACTTGTGTTTAGCAGGCAAAAAAAGAAAACTCCACAAGGGGGCGCTGTTAATATTCCAATAGCTTTCAGTGCTTCGCAAAAAAAGTGAAGAAGATAGCCCTTGGCTCTTTACTGTGATTTTAGGCCTTTGCCCAGTGAAACACACAGAACCGTCCACCATGCAACGATAATCTGGCCAGGGATGGTCTTAAGGAAGCCCTTTTCCACTAACAGATGAGACGGAAGCTAACAAGCTGTGCAGACGGTAACTGTAAACCCATAAAGTGCTCCTATGGCAGGTGTACCGGAGGTGGCCACTGAGCCCACACACACATCTACTGTACTCACCCTTTCTCATTATTGCAGAAAGCACACCCATCCCGGCAAGTCTGAGGCTGTATGTCTGTAGGTTTCGAACGGGCAGCCCATCTCCTGCAGCATGATGGAGGGATCCGGAGAGGGAGAAGTCCCTGTCCAAGGTGCTCTGAAGCCCCCAGGCTAACCGTGATGAATGGAGCCCCTAATGTCGGCAAACGTTTTATCTCTGCTTCATCTGTTTTCATTAGGCAGCCGCAACCTTTGGCTTGGACGGAGCGCTCCGCTGCTCCCCGGACTGCTAAAGACGAAGCCGGGCCGGCGAGCATGTCCCTGCCTTCGGCCTTTGAACGGGGCCTCCTCCTTGCTCCTGCCTGCCATTAGGAAAATGTGTTTAAAATAAAGCCTGGACGCTCAACCAGATGGTAGTTTATGTTATTAGAAAGCTTTTAATCTACCATATCGTTCAAGCTCATATCAGGAAATGCTGAAGGAGCATTGGGACATTCCCAGATTAAAGAGGAATTCCACTGACTTTTCCAAAGCTCTGCATAATTCAGCTGTAGAGATGTAAACACTGTCATCTAGAAGGATTCACCCTAAAGAGGAACTTCCCAAATCAGACTTCTTTACTGTGGTGGAGATAAGAGTAATGTAAAGAAGGCAGCCCTTGACCCTTTACTGGGCTGTGTGTGGGGTCTTTGTAGCCTTCAGCCCACCACAAACACTGTGCTTTGACTAATATCTGGTCAGAAGCGGTCTGATGGTAACCTTTTTCCATTGATCGATAGGGTAGAAGCTAATAAGCTGTGCAGCTGGACTACAGTCAGTAGCTTTAAACCCATAAAGTCAGATGGTGAATGGTCCATCATCCGACTGCTTGCTAATATAGTCATTTTCATGTACTATCCAGAACACTAGTGTCTCAGTGCAGTGGTCTCCAACCCTTCTCCTTGAGAGCTTCCTACCTTCTAACACTCCATTCAACCAATGAAGAATTTCTGCCAGTAATTAGTAGATCAGATGGAATGGATTAGGGTTGGATCCAAAGGTGGTTCACCAGGGTTGGAGACCACTGGTCTCAGGCATCAGGCAGCACAGGCATAACCATTTTGTATGACCTTTTAGAGGCCTTAAGGCCTCCTGATTAAGGCCTGAAATAGCAGTCACTTTTCCAACAGGACTAAAAGGAAATTTACTGAGATTGTTGCTCAGCCACCCCCAGCCACCTCAGCACCCAGGGAACAGTTGGGGGTTAGGATGTCTTGCTCAAGGACACCTGTGAATGTTGTGGGAGGAAAAGACCTCTGTTCCTTCGTTCCCCACACTCTTTCCCACTGTCTTTCCCATCGGCCCAGACGAGGACCTTCCAGTCCCAAGCCCGGTTCTCTAACCCTTAGGTCACGGCTGGCCCTGTGGAGTCATCATGAGATGTTCACACACTTTACAAGACAACTAAGTGTAAAACAAGGGCACAGTGTTACTGAAGCAAAGAATCTAAGCTGCTTTAGTACTAATAGCGCCCCCTTGTGAAGAATCTTAAAATTTGCTAAATGTGAGTGAACGAGTAAGAGACATTCAGAACCTCTGATCTTGCCCATGTCAATTATTTAGATTTTTTAAAATCACGTTAGTACTTTCCCCACTGTGTGTGTTCATGTACTGTCCCCTCAAAAAAAAAATCTCCTGCATGTGTAGTCACATGACCCTGCCTTGTCCAGTCTATAACATGGAGAAGAACTCAAACACCAAGCCATCTGAGCAACTCCAGCAGTGTATCGAATCTGGCAGATGTTCTTTACACTGTGTCAACACTTAATGATGAATGGACCAATAGAAATGCTCCAAAATAACTTCCATTGAAGGTTAAGGTTTCTTTATTTTCCTGTTAAGTTGGTGTTTTGCTTTATTAGGACAGTGATGATACACAGTACTATGCAAGTTTTAGCCACCTGTGAAAATTAGAATTTACAAGCTCCTTATCTAATAACTTGCAAAAACTTTTTGAGATAAATGCTATTTTATATATATAATATATATATATAAAATATATAGCTAAAATGACTTTACTGTACTGTATATATATATAACAGATATACTATATATATGTGCATATATATATATATAATAACAGCTATACTATATATATATATATATATATATATATATATATATATATATATATATATATATATATATAAAATTCACTGTACTGTATATAAAACAGCCATATACATAAAAACCTTGTTAATGGCAACTGTACAGGAGAAGGAAAAAACCTTCTTAACTCTCGATGAAAGTCAATGTAAAAAGACTTTATTTCAGTCATTTTGGAGCATTTCTTTTGGTCCAATCATGAAATTCTGACACAAGAACTTCCAGAAGATTCACATTATGTCAAAAAGTAAAAAACAGAAATATGAAGTTTTGATATGACAGTGTCAATACGTCCTTAGACCGCACACACACTGTACAGGGAAGACAAAAAAGCAAGCATTTAATATCTGATGTAAGCTTTACTTTCAAATCCTGTTACATTTAGAACTGGCAATCCGAACATAAAGAAATGCCAAACTGAGGAGAAAAAATTACAAAACAAAAATAAAAGGTACAAATGGTCTAATTACCAGTTATTGTCACAAACAACCCTGTACAGCCTTAAGAATGAAGTAATAAAAAAGCTTTTTACAGCACATAATTTTACTGAGTGCCAAAAAATACAAACAAAAAAATGATACTTGAGCCTTATTGAGTCATAAAATACATCAAAAAAAAGCAAAGCAAACGGACTGTGCTGGAAAAAAATGCCAAGGTAACTGAACTTTTTTTTTTCTTTTTTCTTTTTTAAGGAAGAAAAACATAAGTGCTACGAGCTAGAAAGACAAGAGAGCAATTCCATGCATCTTTTGAAGGGCTAAAAAGGTAGTCTGGCGTAATGCACGATGATGTCAGAAATGAAAAAGAAAAAAAAAAAGAGCACTGCTGCTTCGCGATTAGGCAAACGAAAGAGGAAAAGAATAAGTGCTTATAAATACTGGTGTCAGCACAGGGAGGGACTTCTGTCCTCCACTTCCTGCCCACACAATCGGACAGGAGAGCGCTGCAGCCATCTTCTTTTACATAATGATTACACGGTGTGCCAAGGCAGGCCGACGAAAAGCGATCTTGCCTGGCGGACATTCGATCTGAATGAATTCCAGACAAAATGGGTCCCGAGAATCAGTTAGACTCATTCTCAGGGCTTCCAGGTCACTTTTTTCCCCATCAAGTGGCACTAGAGCATAAAAGAACGTATCATTGAGTCGGCGCCTCAATAACAAACGAAGGGGGGCTCCACTTAAGGTACGACGTAGCACTTAGACTGCATGCTGGGCATATATGCAGAGGACAGTTTCCTTTTCAACACAGAGTGAAAAAGAAGAAAATATAAAAAAAAAAAAAGAAAGAAAAAAGAAAAAGAAGAAAATAGCTTTGTTGGAATACCAACCCGCCTTCTGTTAGCTTAGGCCGTAATGCAAGAGCCAGCATTTCAAAATTCACAACTTGCTCTGAAAAACACACATTTTCATCCCTATTCACCTTCTCCAAAGGAGGCAAACGACAAAAAAAAGCTTAATTAAGGAGGGAGCACTTATACCATCCAAAGGTCACCTCTATAAATAATGCTCCAGGGTTTCTTCTTTCTTCGGAGTGTTAATTCTGACTTCAAACATAACTAAAATCAAGGGTCTCCTCTTAAGAGGAAGCATCTAGAGCTTCAGAGAAAATCTGTACTTCGTACAGTCGGTGGATAGTCCTAGCTTCCGATGAATCAGGGCCCAACTGAAAGTGAAATGAGGTTTTCTCATGGTAAATAAGCATAAGAGATAAATTAGAGGCCCTAAACTGTATTCATAAAATAATCCATGATCGGCAGCGTCTAATAAACACTGTTGGCGTTAAACAGACGAGGCAGGGATGCAGCTACAACATCTGCTAAAAAAGTCATGTTGGTTTTTAAATCATGACTGAATCTGTAAAGTGAAGCCGGCAGTATATTTCAGACGATGAAGAGACAAAGCAACTCAAACTCCGGTTGAACACTGTTGCCATTGTAAGTATCTTGTGTTTACCTTTCTCAGCAAGCATCAGTAAAGGCCTGCTCTGTGCAGAGATGCAGGCAACAATGTAACCATGTGGACCAATCGCAGTCAGGGGGAGGTCTCAAAACAAAGGAGGTGGTGGTTAAGACCAGGCGACAAAGTTAGGGTAGGCTTCAGAACAAACCATGTGATTTGAAACAATCACAGTCAGAGGAAGAGGACCAACTGTAATCTGTGGGACGTCTTAGAACAAAGGCATGAGTAATAGAACCAATCACAGTTAAGGAGAGGTCTCCAAACCAATGATTAGGACCAATCACAGTCAGGGAGAGGTCTCCAAAGCAATGACAGTCAGGGAAAGGTCTCCAAACCAATGACTAGGACCAATCACAGTCAGGGAAAGATCTCCAAAACAATGATTAGGACCAATCACAGTCAGGGAGAGGTCTCCAAACCAATGACTAGGACCAATCACAGTCAGGGAAAGGTCTCCAAACCAATGACTAAGACCAATCACAGTCAGGGAAAGATCCTCCAAACCAATGACTAGGACCAATCACAGTCAGGGAAAGATCTCCAAACCAATGATTAGGACCAATCACAGTCAGGGAGAGGTCTCCAAACCAATGACTAGGACCAAGGTGGTTAGATCTAATTACAGTCAGGGGAAGGTCTCAACGCAAATGATTAGGATCAATTACAGTCAGAAGAAGGTCCCAGAACAAATGAGGCAGTGATTTGGACCAACTGCAGTCAGGGGAGGTCTTAAATCAAACAATGTGTTTATTAGGACCAATCACAGTCAGAAGGAGGTCTCAAAAATAAATCTTTCTAATCACAATCAGAGATCTCAAATCAAATGCAGGGTGAGACCTCCTGCAGACTTAGTGAGGACCAATCATAGTGAGGGAAGTGGAAGGTTTTACCACAAACGTCCAATCACAGTCAGGGGGAGGTCTCACAACAAATGATTAGGACTAATTGCAGCTAGTGGGAGGTCTCAAAACATACAAAGTGGTGATTAGGACTAATCACAGTCAGGGGGAGGTCTCGCATGGTAGTTAGAACCAGTCATAGTCTGGGTGGGGTCCCAGAAAACAGAAGGCAGTAAAAAAGGACCAATCACAGTCAGGGGGAGGTCTCAATAGAAATGATCAGGACCAACTGCAATCAGGGGTTGGACGGGGGTCTCAAAACAAATAATTAGGACCAATCACAGTCAGGGGTTGGTCTCAATAGAAATTATCAGGACCAACTGCAGTCAGGGTTAAGGTCCCAGAACAAACAAGGCATTGATTTGGGCCAACAGTAGTCAAGAGGAGGTCTTAGAAGAAATAAGGCAATGATTGTTTTGGCCAACAAGACGCTGTTTTGCTTGAGTTCTTCATTCTTGCTTATACTGCCAGCTTCTTTTAGCATCTTTTCACTTTGCCACTGGTTCTGCTTTGAACCCACCGAACACCTTGGAGCATTACTGTAGGGTAGTTCCTCAGATTCACTGTACACTAGCGTGAGGTGTTTATTTTATTCCGAACTGCAGATTCTGTCAAATCGATTGGTTTGGAAAAGTGCAACGTTTACGGCACTGTGCAAAACTGGCGTTTCGAAATTTAGCCTGGTCCTTTCGGTGCCCAGGTGAAGCTCTACTACACGCCTACTGTTCTAGTCATTTTAACAGAGCAGCACCACACTGCTGATTGGCCTAAATCTGTTCAAAAACATCAAGAGCTTTAGAATCCACATTTCCAACCAGGCGTGGCAGATAGCAAGTGAGCAAGTGAGGCGTTGTGCTTGCTAAATGCTGCCGCCGTGGTCTGACAAGGTGGTTCGAGGGATTGGCATTAATAGGACATTTCTGACTGGGTTTAAGTGCTTTCTGTTTGAAATGTATCAACGTGTTAAGTGCAATTAAAACTCAAAAAAATAATAATAAAAAAAAATGAAGGGGGAACATAGAATTGTAGTACCATGTTTGCCCGCTTTAGCGAAAGCAATGCTTCCACGAAACCTCCTGCAAATAATGGCTGCCTCCACATTGCACTTAAGAGCCATTATCCAACGAGATCTTCATAATAGCTTGTTAGTACAGGATATATATATATATATGTATATATGTATATATTTATATATTGTACACTTCAAAGGCTCGTAAAAAAACCCAAACAAAAACAAACAAACAAACAAAAAAATGCAACCAGAATAAAAGAAACGTTAAGACACAGAAGGCCACCGATATACAACTGTTTCTCATATCTTCACTCAACAAACCCCAGCTACCTCTGTATCACTTTAACATTAACCAATGAAAAGTACATTCATTCAAGTCATTTTGGAACAGGTTCTCTCTCTCTCATTTTTTTTATGTTTTTTTTTTACACAAAAAATTACAAAAAAGCTCCAAAAAGCACCATTGAATCGGCCTTATGTGACTGGACTCGTGGGATCTTTCCTCCCCTCGCTGACCCGTCACCTCATATATCTCCTTAAATGTATAGGTGCACATTACATACGACAGCTATGCACAGGGCGCTGGACTGGTCAGTCCTCTCCACTCATCTCTTCTCCTGCTTACAGAAGACGGCCGCTCCACCTTGAGTTAACGATATATTGGCACAATCTGTGGCAACCGATGGGTATGGCGAAGGTGGTGTGGTTCTCAAGAAAGGAGGGCTGCGTGGTAGACGGACAGCCCTTATGGGAGACCAGGATTGCTTGGGCCACCAGCACGCCCCTGAAAGGCTTGTGCAAAAAAAAAAAAAAAGAAAAAAAAGAAAAAGAAAAAAGAAAAACCAAAACAAACTCAAATAAAACTAAAATTAATACATAAAACAAACAAACAAGCTGGAAAAAAGCACTAAACTGTACTGTACTGCCATCAGCTGTTGCCTGACTGGTAAAGAAAGGGCCTTCAGCCTGCTCCCGGAGGCAAGATCAGTGTTTCAGAAAACCAGTCAAAGCCAAGAGGCATTTTGGGGGAAGGGAGGGAGGGGCTACAAAACTATGTACAGTTCGATAAATAATCAAGTGCGTGGTTTGAGGCGTCGCTTTGAAAACGAGGCTTGAAAACAAAGCAATCCGGTTCGTTGTTTTCCTTTTTTCTTTTCTTTTTTTTTTTGCATTTCTTTTTTTTCCGTCGTGCTGCAAACGCCCCCCTGGGATATTTCGTTTCGAACCCCTAAATGACATAGAAAACAATCGGAACACATAGGCGAGCATGCTATCTGATGCTTTGTAAAAAGACATACTAATGCACAAAAATGTTGAGTGCTTGCACATTTGCATCTTCTTTGTTTTCTTTTTTTTTCGGAAAGAAAATAAAACAATCCTAGATAAAGCACTACTATTGGTTTCCTGTTCATTCAAAATCTGCAATAAAAACAAACCCAAAAAATAGTTAAAAACAACAAAAAAGAAGTTATATTAAAATCGATTGACAGAACAAAGAAAAGCAGCTTTGATATAAATGCATCGAGCACGTACAGCCTTTTTCCTTTGATAGACGTTTGTTTGTGTGTGTGTTCGAGTGTCTCTGTTCCAATTCTCAGGAGCAGCGTTTTGTTTTGTTTTCCGGCTGCTGGCGGAAAGATCCGACCGGTGACTCCTGATGGCCAAAGAGGTGCTCTTTCGGGGATGCGAGTGAAAGAGTGAGGGATAGATGGAGGGAAAGAATGAAGGAAGAGGAGGAGGTAGGTTACAAAAAGTGTGTGTGGGGTGTGAGGGGGTGGGGGGTAAGGGGCTAAGGGTGGGGTCAGACGGTTTTCGCTCTCTCCGTCAGCCCCAGATAGGCCAGGAAGGAGTGCTTGGGCGTCGCGGGTGACAATGGAGGCGTGGCTTGTGAGAAGGGGCGTGACCAGAGTCTGGAAAGGAAGGGCGAGGAGGAGCGCGAGGGGGAGGGGCTGTGGAATGTGAAGCGGCGAGCGGTGAAGAGTGTGGTGAGGGGGACCAGGAGGTGCGCCGGGTCGTAGGTCCTGCACGGATCGGAATAGCGTGTGGCCAGCGAGGCCCCGTTGGCTGAGAGGTAGTGCGGGCTGGCCAGAGCGCCGTCCGGCTGCTGTTTGCTGGAGATGGACAAGGCGACGGACTGCAGCGCCTGCGACGCGCTCAGGCTCATGAGCGGGCTGCTGCTGCTGCTGCTGCCGCTGCTGTTCCCCCCGCTGCTACTTCCGCCGCCCTCCAGGAGCACCAGGGGCTCGCGGCCGTCTCCGCCGCCCAGGCACGGTGCGCCCTGCTGGGCTTCGCCCTCCTCGCCGCCCCCTTCCCCTCCCTGGTGCTTCTTGAGGTGGCGGCTGTAGACGAACGGGTGCGTGGTGGTGAAGGGGCAGCGGGCGCAGCCGAATGTCTGCCGGGGGGCGTGTTTGAGGCGCTTGTGCAGGTTGAGGTTGTCCTTGCGCTTGCAGCTGTAGCTGCAGCGGTCGCAGTGGAAGGGCCGCTCGCCCGTGTGCACGCGCACGTGCTCGATCAGCTTGTTGGCCGTCTTGGACAGGTAGCCGCACTGCTCGCAGCGGTAGTGGTTGCCCAGGCGGTGGGCGCGCGCGTGCCTCTCCAGCTCCGCCTGGCTGGCCCACGACGCCTGGCAGATGCGGCAGCGGTGCTCCGGCTTGCAGTGCGTCTTCAGGTGGCACTCCATGGCTGCCGGCCTGTTGGTGGAGTAGACGCAGAGAGGGCACCTGGGTCACAGAAGACAAGGAGGACACGCAAAAAAAAGGGGGAAGCGTAGGAAGCACAGGGACGGGGGGGAGGACATTTAATAAAGCAAGGGTTTCGTTCTTTTGATCTTTTCAAAGAAAAATGGAAAAAAAGAACACGTAACACACACACATACACACACACATACAATGGACGAAGGGGAAGGGATGAAGGATGCACTTAATGTATCTGACCCTGAGTGATGTGTGACAGCTATTGTATTGTCTATGTGTTTGTGTGTAGATGTTCATGTGTGTGTATACTAAGTGTGCAGTAGCTGCTGTGTGAGCATAGTGTGTGTGAGTGAGTGAGTGCGTGTGTGTGTGTGTGATGTTTTAAGTGAGAGTTTGCGGACAGGTTTGAAACGGGGGGATTCAGACGGAGGTAAGTGAATAAATGAGTGGCACTTACATTTAAATAGCACCTTTCATCTGCTCAGGGCCCCAAAGCGCTTCACAAACCCTGCAGAACAGAATGACCTCAGAAAGCACACCATGAAGAGCGCTTCTCTACCTCCCCGCTGAACCTCAAACGCTACGGCGCGCTCTCTCACTCTCACTCTCGCCCTCGCTCTCTGTCTCTCTCTCTCTCTCTCGCAGCAGCCGAGTGGCTGCGATACGCCAAACCCACTCTGGGCAGAAGCTCAGAGTTTATGTAAACATTTCTGGATCAATTACTTACAAAACATGAGCGGAGTAGGGCCCGACCGATGGAAAATCCTAGTCCCGAATCCAGCACAAGGTTAAGGAGCTAAAAATCTGATCTCATTTTTATCTGCGAATATAAAAATTCCAGCCAGCTGAAATTTATACAAGCTAAAATTTGCAAAAATCGACTCCAGCAGTCTGAGAGTAGTTTAACAGCGCTTTCGTCAGTATCTACTGTGAGCTGTCAAACAAGACATTTCTCGACTGTCAAATTTCTAAGAAAGGCTTAAAAGGGAAACTGCAAAATTCAGTGGTTAAGATCAATAAGTCATTCAGAGTGGGTTTAGCATGAAATGGTTCATTGTATAGGAAATGCAGAATCCGCCCAGCCAACATCATGCTCACATGGGGCTCACATGGATGTAACGTGGGCTAGGTGGATTCCAGGTGGGCTCTGAAGTGGGTTTGTACATGTGTTGTTACTGGGACCCAGTTGCAGCCCATCATTAAACTCACATGGGTCCCATCCAGGCCCCATGTGCAGTGTGCAACCCAGATGGGGCCCATATTTAACCCCTCCTGGTTCCATCACTGACCCTGGTGGGCAGCCATATGTAGGGCCAACATGGAACCCATGGACAAAACTTTCTGGCTCCCAGGTGGGCTACCCATACAGGCCCCACATGGGCATGTTATCTGGGTGATTCTTCACAGTGGTGGTGATGATAGGATTCAGACATCAGGATGTAGCCACAATACAGTGTAGCTATTTAATTTGCTATGTAAATCTATAGTGAGCGTTGATTTTGGTAAAATGGTAAGTGGGGATTTAATTATTTAATTTTACGATTAGGTTTTAAATATACATATATAAAAAAATGAGTACAAATTCTTCTGTCAAATTGATTACAACACAATCTCTCAAGCACCTGGCAGCATTTTTATGACTATAATGTAAAATAACTGTCTGTAATGTAGCTTTTAGGAGGTATTACAATTTTCTGGTTCTATTTGCCACCACTGCAGACAATTCTGACTTTCCAATGAACAATTTCACACCACATTAAAGCACTCTGAATGACTCTGTTCACACCTTAACCCATTAATTATACAGGGATACTGAAAAGTAGGTGGAATTCCACTTTTTAGTACAGAGGGTGGAGCTTTACAGGACTGTTAGTGCTTTGGCTTCTTTAAGCATCTCATTTTTCAGCAGTCCACTTGCTAAGCTCTGTGAGGAGCATAAACTCGATGAAGCCTTCACAACTGGGAAAATCTCATTATTACAATACAAAATCATTAATTGGTATTCGTTGGGACTTTTGCTAATTTGTGATCTCAATATCTACTGATTTTATCCAGCAAGTGATTTACAGTACTGTGCAAATGCCGTAAGCGGTCGCAAGCAGTGTGTAAAACTATTCATCTCAGCTGAACAAACACTTTCTAATATTAGAATAAATACAAGCAAACAGAGTTGCAGTAAAAAGGTGCTGTTGTTTTTTTGTTTTTTTAGAAGAACGCTGTTTTGGTTGCAGATCTTCTCTACGAACTCCACCAGCTTACCTGGTTCTGACTTCACAAAAGCTTTCCTAAGAATAAACTTCAGCAGAATTGTGAGATCAATGCTAAAAGGTTCATAAGAATGGGCCGCGTTCATCAAGCTTTTATAAGAAGGAATTTCTCCCTAAACCCCAATTATGCAGTTTTCACAAAGATGTGAGAGATGTCACTAGTGTGGTCTTATTTGAGATTTCTGAGTTTATGAGCACAATGGGACTATTAGAATTACACCTGCTTGAAGAGCAGAGCTGTAAACAGAGTTTTTGTAAGAGCTTTTCTTAAGGACTAATTTGAGATTTATAGATTTTTAGAGATACTGGTAAATGAGGCCCAATGTTTTTAAATGCACTTTTGGGAAAAAAATAAAAATAAAGTAATTCATAAAAGTCAGTAAATTCTTAATTTTATCTGAAAAAATGTTTTATATATATATTGTGTATACATTATGTATTATATATATTTATATTTAAAATAAAAATATATACATTTAAAATATATCTATTTTTTAATGATTTTGTTCAGACTTCTTATGTTGCCGTTTATAACATAGCCCTTTCCACTACCATTTTCAACTCACCATAAACAACGTAAGGCATTTTAAATGTCCCATTATTCAGTTTAATTATTCAGTTTTCTTCCATTATTTTTCTTATGTAGAAACTATCAGTACTTTGAGAACAATCTGCACTTTTATTCCTATTAAATTAGACATGAATTCTAATAGTTCAGCTATTTAAACTGATCATTTTACAGACCGACCTTCTACCAGCTGTTCAGAGAAAAGTTCCTAAGATGTTTCGTTGAAGAATAAGTTCTTATTTTTTACTTGAGTATGAAGAAGAACGCCCTCCTTAAAACACTTTTCTGAAACCTGCTTAATTTACTTCAATAAAGGACTGATTAGATGGACCAGATGTTGGATGGGAACTGGAAATATTGGACCTTCTCCAGGAGAGTTCTGGAAATGTCTTCACAAACCACAAATGCACTGTTTTTATTTGTATGGATTATTAGCTAGCCCTTAATCTCTTCCAGATTAACAGCTTTACATGTAGTTTTCCCAGATGCCTAAAACCTTTGCACAGTGCTGTACTCTACATGTCGGTTGGGCCCTAGAGCTCTCAAGCTTTATTTGTAGTAATACCTAGCAGTAAGGGCATATCTCAAGCTGTCATTGTATCCCTGACCGAATCCCTTATACAGTCTATATGGCTATTATTTAAAAGTGCCAGAGTATGCTCTCAATGTCTTCTCACCGCTCAGGCAAAATGACTGCACACCTACTCTTAGTCACCCATGTCCAATTACTAAAACAGGAGGCTTTTTAAAAAACCTTTAAATGTGAAAAGTGAAAGAAATCGATGCCAAAATGAATCTACCGTCCTCCTGTCCTCCTGAGAATGGCCCAAAAAGGCAGAAATATAAACCTCAACCAAAGACCTGCTGATCCAGAGTCAGAGTAAACTGCATCTCCATTGACTTCTATTGGGCACGACGAGCTATCTACAGGCTAATGACGCTAGCATGTGGAAAGCACAGCGATAAAGTGACAGGATGAGGCAATGGCATCTGAAAATACACAAGACTCTAAAAAGACATGAATCATGTATGTCACACGGCTGGACAAATACCACAAAAAAAGAGCAAAGACTGGACTGGACTATGTGCTGGAGCACTCTGGGGGGGAAAGAAAAGAAATGATAACCACAGAGGGGTCGGCGTGTGCACTGTAGTGTGGCTAGGGAGACGTGTGCCGAGTGTGTTTAGCTGTGTTTGAGTGTTGGCCACTAGGACAGGCTGGGAAAGAACAGTGTGAACTGTAGTCTAATGGTCTTGGCAGTGGTGTGGTTTAACAGATGGAGCAGCGCTGACTAGCTCCTCGTGTTTTCTTCAGATATTTCACATGCACAAGCGGCCTTCTAGCTGGAGCGGAGCTAACGTGGGATTTCAAAGGAGACACTTTTGTTCCTGGAAGGGCTCGAGCCTTTGGTCCTGATCAGTCTAGGAATTTAGATAATGCCCGATAGTGCTGCCAATCTCTGGGTTTAATAATTGGGGTCTTTACTTTGTGAACACCTAATATTTACAGTGGAGTGCAAAGTCCAAAGGTCTTGTAAATTGTAAAATTGGAAATAAAGAATGGAAAGATTTTCCAGGTAAATAATCAAATTTAAGCCAAATTTTTATACAAACTTTGAAACAAAAAGTCATTTTGTTTAATTATTTTATTTCTTCCACGGTCTCAAAAGCTCAAAAAACACCCAGAACTAAAAGGGTGCCCAGAAAAGACAAATATTTACTTCATATATATACTTTTTATATATATATATATATATATATATATATATATATATATATATATATATATATATATATATATATATATAACAAATTTATCAATATTTGTACAAAGCTTGTATTAAAATATGTCTCAAATCTGAATATTTACATGGAAAATCCCTTTATTCTTTACTATACTTTCATGTAATAAAACATGTATGAAATTAAAGTAGAAATAATTCAAAATAAAAAATTTCACTAGTTTTCACTAGTGCTCTCAGACTCCACTGTAAGTATAAGTCGTATAAATAATACTAATGAAAATACTCTTAGGCTGGTTCCACACATACACACTACCTCTGTGTGACATCAGTGCAGACAATGTGGCAGCCTGACTGCTACACTTACAAACGCTGCCCATTCAAACATACAGCAACACAGCATTGTGCAGTACAGTGGCCACTATATCAGAAACCACAACTGTCTGTAAGCAACTTCTACATGGTCTAAATCAGTCACTTTACTTCACCTAACAAACAGAGAACTCCTAAAGTAGCACTTTCTGACCCTCAGCAGTTTTCTGACTTGTGATAATGTCACCTAATGAAGTCATACAGGGTCTTGACTGTTTATGTAATACCTTTTATTACCAATAATGTAATATCTTATTAGATGAATGGGAATTTATTGCATTTTAAGGTTGATCATTTGTAATACTTTATAACATTATTTGCAATGTATGATATTTTCAGTTTGATCATTTGTAATATCATTACAGTATTGGGAATTCTCTTACACTTTAAGGTTAGCTATTTTATAATACATCAATATTTCAATCAGAATTTATTATATTTTCAAATTAATCATTTAAATTCTTGATTACATTACTGGGAAATGTTTTACACTTTAATGTTGATCATTTATAATACATTATTAGGAATTTATTATATTTTCAGTTTCATCATTTGTAATACTTTAGTACATAATTCAGATTTTTTTTCAATTTAAGGATGGTAATTTTTTAATACTTTATTATATTACTGGGCATTTTTCTTACACTTTCAAGTTGATCATTTGTAATATCTTATTAAATTATTGGAAATTTATTACACTTTCAGATTGATCCTTTATAATACCTTATAATGGGAATTTTTCATCTTTAGACTGATAAAATGAGAATTATCACTGAGAATTTATTACACTTTTAAGTTGATCATTTGTAATATCATCATATTATTGGGAATTTAATACATTAACAGATCATTTGTAACCTTATGTAAGAATTTATATATTATATATTTAGACTGAAGTTTATATGTATGTGATTTATTATCATGAAAACGTACAACATTTTCAGGCTTTAGAATTCATTGATTCATTGCACCTTCAGACTGGCCATTTATAAAACGTCATTATTGGGAATTTGTTATATTTTTGTATGAATTGTATATATTTTTAGACTAAACGTGTGTAATAATTTATTCCTGAAAACATACCACATTTTCAGACTTAAGAATTCATTCAATCCACCTTCAGATTGGCCATTTATAAAACTTTATTATTCAAAATGTATAATATTTTCACTCTGATCATGTGCAATATCATTACATTATTGGGTTTGATTACAGTTTTGACTGAGTTAAGTGCACATGTGTTACATATCTAGCATTATTACATTATTTGTAAAATATTACAGTGTTAAGTGCTACCCTGTTTAACTAGTATTTTGTTTCATAACAGGGATGAATTGTAGAATGTTAGCATGTTTTATATCGCTTTATTGTTTCATGTACATGTATTAATTTACTGTAGTTTGCAGCGTGACGTGGGAAAACAAAGGCATGATGCTGATTCTTTAGATTGTGCCTCGTTTCTGGGACGCTGTAAACTAGTGAACTGTGAACATGGGTGCTGCAATGAAAAGCAAGGCGCTGTGCATCGCTCACACTGCTCAGTGGTAGTATGTGTGAAACCAGCCTTCATGACGCAGCTTGATGCTGGTTTTGTTGCTTTATGTCTATGTTAAGGATGATGACCTCATGATGACCTCATGATGACCTCATTCAGTATCTGAATATGTAGTTTCAGGAGCTTCCTGTGCTGTTGTTCCTGTGTGTGGAAATGTTTTCCCTGAAATGCTGCTGCAGGATCAGGTGTCAGGAACATATTTCAAAAGGAAAAGGAAGGGAAATCTGCCTAAAATCATAGATTCATATTTACCTCGTTAGATGTCCACTGATATGCACTCGTTAAAACATCTAAACAGAACTGAGCAAGACTGCGAATGTATTACCTTTATTTGGTGAAAATCTGTGTTGCAATTTTATGGGTCAGGTATTGGAGTGCTGCTGCACCGATCCCACCCATATCGCAATGCTGTAGCATATTTATGCAGGACTCAGTGAGCTAAACAGCCCAGTTGCCTTTTACTTTCAATTCAGCACAAATTAAAAGCTAATAAATATCACTCACAAAATCGGCCATCAGCCAACTCCTCTGTAAACTAATCCCAGTCTAAATCAGCCGTAAAAATTCACGATCGCTTCAGCCTTAATGTTAAGCTGTAATCAGAACACAGGATGCTGTTTGCTTGATTCTGACTGGCCGGACGTTGGACCAGATTCATAAAACGCAGAGCTAGATTTATCATGACGTTAAGAGGGAACAGTGCCGCACTTCTCTCACATTCTCATATTCATAAATAAAAATTACAGTCTTATTTTACTGGCTGAGTGAAAAATTGCGCCATTGCATATTTACACTGTAAGCTTTTATGCTTTTTTATTTGTCAGTCATTCTTATTTTTGGCTAATTTTGAGATTTCTGGTCCATTTGGGCACCAAATCCAATCAAACATCAGCTCCTCATTGACATGTCAGTAGTGATTGGCTGTTACTGGAATCCCATGGAAAACTATTGCATTGGTAAAAAGAGTGTAGCACAAGTTTTGGTGCCAAAATGGACTGAAAATCACAGAATCAGAGATTATTGTACATCCATTAATATGCAACAGCTCATTAACATATCAATTCTGATTGGCTGTTACTGCAATCCTGTATAAAAAAGACCCCAGCCAGCTTTGGTGCCAAAAGAGACTGAAATTATCAGACTTAGAGAGGTGTTGAGCATTGGGCATTACTTTGCATCAACTCATTAACATCTCAATTCTGACTGGCTGTTACTGACATACCGTGGTAAAACGGCAGCCAAATGGGCCAAAAATGGCAAAATCTCAGATTTCTGGTTAATTTTGGCACCAAAACAGACACTGGGTATTGGTCATTAATATGCAACAGCTCATTAACATGGTCAATTTGATTGGATTTGATAGGCTGTTAGTAAGGTGGCATGTAAAATTACTGCAGTGGTAAAAAGTCAGCTCGCTTTGGGGCCAAGATGGGCCGAAAATCTGAATCAGAGAGACGCTGAGCGTTGGTCATTAATATGCATCAGCTCATTGACATGTCAATTCTGATTGGCTGTTACTGAGAAATTCCTCAGAGATAAAAAGCCGGCATGACTTGTTTTGGTGCCAAAATGGACCCAAAATCTGAGATTTTGTCATTTTCGGTCAATTTTGCCACCAAAACAGGTCCTGAGCGTTAGTTATTAATATGCATCAGCTCATTAAATGTCCATTTTAACTGGCTGTTACAGAGGTCCTCTATAAATTACCTTAGTGGTAAAACAACCCCAGTCTGATTGGATGCCAAAATAAACTGAAATTTGAGATTTCCAGTTTTTTGAAAGAGGCGCTGATCATTAATATTCATCAGTTCATTAACATGGTCAGTTTTTATTAGCTGTTACTGAAGTTGTAAAAACATGTAAATATACCCCAGCAGTAAAAAAGGCAGCAGTTTCTGTTTTGGAGCCAAAATGGAGAGAATTTTGGTCAGTTTTGGCACCGGAACTGGTGCTGAGTGTTGGTTATTAATATGCATCAGCTCATTAACAGGTCAATTCTGACTGGCTGTTACTGAGGTCCCGTGTTGAAATACCCTAGTTGTAACACGACAGCAGGATTGAAATTCCAGGCTGCACAGCTTTACAAATGTGTTGAATCTGGTGAGTGCAAAAATGGATCCTATTGGTTGATTAAAAATTGTGAATTTTGGAAATCTTGACATTTTGGAAATCTTGGATTTTTGGAAATCTTGGATTTTTGGAAATCTTGAAATTTTGGACATAGTACATATATTTAAAAGTCAGCATATCAGAGACTACTGAGGTGAATACAAAGTATGATTTTTTTCTGTTTAACCCTTAGAAGTGTAGAGTTACTGTCTTAATGAGATTCGTTAATATTTACATAATTTAAGTTTCATTTACATTTTTCTTGACAGGTTCAAGGCTTAATTTTCTTTAAAATTAACTCAAAATATGACAAAAAAAGGCAAAAATGAAAACTATATATAATAAAAAATGATAACTATAATGATATAGTTATCAAAAATGATAACTATAATAAAACATCAATTCTACATATACTTTACTTTCAAACACTAATATTATATCAATAAATTCTCTGTTTATTTAAATGAGCTATATATAATAATTTTATCATCGGCAGCAGCAACTGCCACTCCTAAGGGTTAAAATCAGCGGCGTATTTGGAGCACCCTGAACTGAATACAGGCTCCCTAAGCTGTGGGGAGTGTGGTGGGTTGGTTGGTGGGTGGGCAGGAGGGGGGCGGATGGGGGGGTTGGAGTGGGTTCTTGGGGGGCAGTGAGGCGGTAGAGGAAGCTCGTGCTGTACTTGCTTTCCTTACTTGAGCCCTCCAGCGGGGACGGTATGGCACTTCTTGTGTTCCAGCAGCTGCTCGGGTGTCTTCATGAACTTGTGGCAGATGTCGCACTCGAACATGCGCGTGATCAGGTGGATCTGCAGGTGCCGCTCGTACATGGCCCGCGTCTTACACACAAAGTTGCAGAACACACATTCAAAGCCTTGAGGGGGGGAAGGGGGGTGGGGGACGGGGGGAGAGGGAGAGAGGACACGTTTACATGTTTACGTTTATGTTTATTCGTTGGGCAGACGCTCTAATCCAAAGCAACACAGAAAGCTTGCAGACAGCAGATGGCCACGATCACACGAGCACAAAGCAGGGCTGTGAGGAGACGCAACCTACAGACTGCAGCTTCATCCTACACTGCTCAGTTAAAGCCTGGCTTAAGTTTAAACCACAGGATCGCCTTTTAGTAAAGAACATACAGCAAGAAGAGTACACTCTCAAAAGTAACAGTGCTTCCAAGGGTTCTTTGAGCGACGGTTTTATGAGGAAACACGGAAATGAAGAGAGTGAGGAACCTTTCTGGTTGCTTATGAACCTTTACGTCTAGACGTTCAGACTTACCTCTTTTACACACATGTGAGTGATGGAGCCAAAACTGGTTCTTCTATGGCACTGCTCAAAGAACCCTTGGAAGCACCTTACTTTTTAAGAGTGTACCATAAAGGTCAAAAGTTTGGAAACACCCCATACATATTTTTGACAGGGTAACTTTGAAGGGGCCAAATCAGAGCTCTATACCTAGTATTAATATGCAGTGTGTATATATATATATATATATATATATATATATATATATATACACACACACACACACACACACACACAGTATAGAGTATTTATCCAATGACAGTGGTCGAATTAGGGGAACAGCCAGGGATTTTGGGATTTGTCATTCACAGGAATTTGTCATTCACAGACACTTAAGAGTCCCTTACACACCTCTTTTACACACATGTGAGTGGGGGAGCCAAAACTGGTTCTTCTATGGCACTGCTTAAAGAACCCTTGGAAACACCTTAATTTTTAAGAGTGTACCATAAAGGTCAAAAGTTTGGAAACACCTTCATACAAGACTTTTCATTGTATTTATATTTATTTATTTAACTATTTTTGACAGGGTAACTTTAAAGGGGCCCAAATCAGAGCTCTATAATTAGTATTAATATGTAGTGTATATATATATATAGAGTATAGAGTATTTATCCAATGACAGTGGTCAAATTAGGGGCTCAGCCAGGGATTTTGGGCCCCAAAATTACATTACACTGGACCCCACAGCTCCACAATACATTTGTTTAGAGCCCCTGTCATTCACAGACACGTAGAGTCCCTTTTACACCTCTTTTACACACATGTGAGTGATGGAGCCAAAATTAGTTCTTCCATGGCACTGCTCAAAGAACCTTTGGCAGCACGTTAATTTTTAAGGGTGAACCATAAAGGTAAAAAGTTTGGAAACACCTTCATACAAGACTTTTCATTGTATTTATTTATTTATTTATTTATTTATTTAACTGTTTTTGACTGGGTAACTTTGAAGAGGCCAAATCAGAGCTCTATACCTATATACTACATATTAATAATAGAGTATTTATCCAATGAACGTGGTTGAAACAGGGGCAGAGCCAGGGTTTTGGGCCCCAAAATTACATTACACTGGACCTCACAGCTCCACAATACATTTTTTAGAGCCCCTGTCAGTCACAGACTCTTAGAGTCCCCCTCTATATGGCACACCTGGGTCTACTTCATTGTAAGATTTCATCTGGATGCCCTTTCTGGCTTTTACTGTCCTGTTAATGATTGATTTATTATTTGGCATTAGATTGGCAATAGTGTGTGGTGCATTTGTCCACTATACAAGTCGTTCAGATATATGATAATAGGCGAAAATGTATCTATATCTGCTACTTTGGACCACGCCATCAGCTTCTGATGATTTGGGTGGAGACTGTAAGATACGGGGAGCACTCGGAGGACTTTGGGCTGTAGTTTGAGTGGCGTCTGCTTGGTATGTGGAGCCAGCAATAAGATTTGACAGGGTTAAAAGGGAGGTGACTGTTAGTATTACTTAATAACACACACATTTTAATAAATAAATAAACAGATAATGCAAAGTTTGATTTTTGTGCCCTCAGAAGACGCAAAATGCAGACTGACCCATAAATATAATTTGTTTAGGTTTTCCTCATTAAAGGCACTACCATGCTAGCATTAGTACTACATACTAGCTACAATTTGGCCCCTCTATCTTGCAATTTCAAGCATTTAGAACATTCAACATTGCAAACATACAGTCTTTCAGTGTGTCCAAACTTTTGACTGGCCCTCCAATACATCCCAGAGCTCCTTTTAAAGTTCTGTTGGTTCTGTTCCGTTGTTCCAGTCTTTGGCAGAGCTTTAGATATGACTGTGCTCTGCTTTCCAGGCTGGCAAAAGTTGTGCTCGAGCCTCAGGAAGCTGTGCTGCTCTCCACTCTAATGGTCAGATCCATACCGGGCTGTTTGTTTACAAAACGTCTGCTCCGTTTTTTTTTTCCTTTTTTTTTTTACTACAGCTCTGCTTGCTTAGTACAGCAGCCCAGGATGAACACAATGGAAATCCAGCGAAGAAAGGCCAGGAAATCAAATTTGTCAAAGTAATTACTGTGATCAAATTCCACGCCACCTTCGTGATACTGATGATACTGATGATACTAAAGAAAGAGAGACGCCTAATTTACACCTCATTCCCAAACGTCGTCAGCCAAAAAATACATGATGAAAATACTGTATGAGGTTTGCTTCTTTAATTGTGCTTGAGGCTAAAGTAGCTGACAAGTGACAAGCTGACCAGCCATCAACATTGGTAGACGTTAACTAGTTGAATGCAGGTTGGGTGACCAAAATTCAACATCAGGATAACGTCTAATGCCAACGTCTATTTGACAGCTGACGATATTTTATCGTTTATTTAGTTGAGGTGTTTTGTAGACTATTAGATAATAGTGTGTGGTGCGGAAATTCCAAGTTCATCGAACGTTGGAAATTGATCTCAAACTAATGATGGTTTCTGACGGACATGTGACTTTCATATGCAACTGAAATTTCACAGACGTTTGACGTCAATGTGACTTTGATTTCCAACTGAGATTCAACGTCTGTCTAATGTTGGAGCTTGACATCAACTCAATGCTGGTTTCTAACGGATATGTGACTTTGGTTTCCAACCAAAATTCAATGTCTTTCTAATGTTGAAGTTTGATGTCAACCAAATGTTGGTTTCTGACAGATGTGACCTTGATTTTCAGCCAATATTCAACATCTGACTAATGTTGGAGCTTGATGTCAACTCAATGCTGGTCATGAACAAATATGTGACTTTAATTTTCAACCATAATTCAACATCTGTCTAACTTTGGAGCTTGACATCAACTTAAAGTCGGATTCTGACGGATATGTGACTTTGATTTCCGTCCAAATTTCAACATCTGTCTAATGTTGGAGCTTGACATCAACTCAATGTCAATGTGACTTTGATTTCCAACCATAATTCAATGTCTTTCTAACATTGGAGTTTAATGTCAACCAAATGTTGACAGCATTGTCTGTTGAAATACGAATATTTGACTTTAATTTTCAACTGAAATTCAACGTCTGTCTAACGTTGGAGCTTGATGTCAACTCAATGTTGGTCATTGAAGGATATGTGACTATGATTTCCAACTGAAATTCAACAGCTGTCTAACGTTGGAGCTTGACATCAACTTAATGTCGGTTTCTGACGGATACATAACTTTGATTTCCGTCCAAATTTCAACATCTGTCTAACGTTGGAGCTTGACATCAACTTCATGTTGGTTTCTGATGGATATGTGACTTTGATTTCCAACTGAAATACAACGTCTGTCTAACGTTGAATCACCACTTTCATCGAATCTAGTTGAGTTGTAAGTAGTCACTAACTAACCTGATGATGTGGTTTCTGACACTGTACTCCACACTGCTCACCATAAAAATGCACAACTAAGGCTTAACAGTAGTAGCAGTCGTCCAGAAGCTGGAATTTTGCCCGGGTCTTTCTCCATTTCGGATAATGATGGAAAAGCATGTTACTTCTTGTGACACATCCTGATCTCACCTTTTTCTGATTTCTCCTCTGTTCCTGAGCCCGAGCTTGACTGGCTGCTGGCAGAGGAGGGCGGGGCCAGCAGGCTCTTGAGTTCCTCGTTTCCCTGGGTAACGTCTCCCCCCTCGGAGCTGTTCAGAGAGTCGCTGAGGGCCGAGAGAGAAGAGGAGGTGCTCTTACTCTCGCTGAGGGGGCTCCTGGAGTTCACACCTGTCCAGCAGAAACACACAGGAAGAATCCAGGGTCACACACTCCTCACAAAACATGAAAAAATAATGTGTGGGATAAACTCCGGGATTATCACAAATTTATTTAGTTATTTTTCTCTGATTTGATTAGTTGGAACAGACACCTTACAAACAACTGCAAGGCCACATTAAAAAAAGAAGCTGCTGTCAAAAACGGTGTATTAGAGACAGTACAGGAGCAAAATCAACAGACAATGCTGGAAAAGAGGGAAAATGATGAACCCAGACTCTCTGACTTAAGCCATTTAATTAAAACAGCTAATTTTAAAGCTTGGTAGGTTTTAACAAACGTATACGGAATCAGCAGTGGCTCAAAACTCAACTCATTTTAATCTCATTATATATAATATATAATATAAAATGTGCAATATACTATAAAAAATATGATACTGTATATTATTAAATATAATAAAAATATTTTAACCCAATATTTAAATCAGTTTTAGTAATTTGTGACTCCCACCAATTAGTCAGAACTCCCCCATCACACAATGCAGCCACTGCAGCCAACAAGTGCCCAAAAATTCCCAAATTTACAATCCAAACTGATAGTCCTACGGCCAACGGTGGGAGAATTTCAGGGCATGACTGTCCTCTAGGGCTGCCGAGTTCTTAAAATGGCCAAGTCCGCCTCGCACACACACACACACACACACACACACACACACAAATGCACACAGACGCTTGTGCAGTGTGTGTTGGTGCTTCCGTCCTTCTGAGAACATGCAGGGCAGGCAGTGCAGGTGTCCATGTTTAATCTTCTGTTAGCTGGGTAATACAGCTCTCCAGGCGATAGGGCTGACACTTAGACAGCTGCGCCATTCAGGAGCCCCAAAACACCGGTTTATAGATATATTTACATGATCAGACATTTTCTGCAGTTTTTTATGGACTAAATATTAAAAAATGTTTGAACATCTGACAAAAAATCAAGGCGAAAATTCTAATTTCCAATTCCGGCTGACAGCCCTGCTTCTGACGAGGTCGCACCGTTCCTAATTTGTCACAAACAAACACTCGTACATCAGCCACTCCTAAGCGCAGCAGCAGGGGGCTTCACTGTATGCAGAAAATCATAATAGAGGGTCTGATGTTTGATATCGAAATGCTGTTTTTGTCTGGTTGTGAAAGAGAAGGGCTGTGTCTGAGGTAAAAGGCCGGTTGGTGTTTGGCGGACGTTCTGCGGTGTGTTATTCAGCGTTAAAAGGTCGAGCAGCCCGACGCTCTTTCCTGAGAGCAGCTCCTGCAGCATTAGTCTGATGTCTGTATCCAAGCAGCCAGAACTATCAAGCCCTGCTCCCTTATTGATCTCCCTTCTGCCTGTGAGAGCTATGTGTGTGTGTGTATGTGAGTGTGTGTGTGTGTGTGTGTGTGTGTGTGTGTGTCTGCCCAGGTCAGGGCTGCTACAGCTAAGATGGCGGGAGCATCTCAGGGCATGACTCTCCCCTAGGGCTGCCCGAGCTCACGAAATGGCCGATGCCAGCTCTCTCTCTCACACACACACATACACACACACACACAAATACACACAAACACTTGTGCAGTGTGTGTTAGTGCTTCCGTCCTTCTGAGAATGCGCAGGCCAGGCAGAGCGGGTGGCCATGTTTAATCTTTTGTTAGCTGGGTAATATGGGACAATGCGATTTGCAGAAATTGGCCTGTACCTGCTGCTGTGAGTGAAGAGCACGGCCTCTATTACAATAAGCAAAGCTGACGCCCTACATAACACCAAGATGGATTAGCACCAAACTCGCTCAAACCCTGCAGGAGAGAGCGCAGAGCTGCTTTTGGAACCAACAGCTGCCATCAGCCCCATTCAAGAGCTCACACTCCAAGTCTCAATCCTCAGGCCAACACACACACACACCTTAAGAAGTGTGGCAGGGGGGCAGGAACAGACTTACACTCACACACACGTGTTTTTATGGTCTTTTGTGGACCTAGTGATGTATATGATGCCCCATCGGCAAGGTTGTTGTTACTGTAGTTGTACACTGATCAACCACCGATCTTAAAAATCTTACATCAATATCAATATCAATAACACTGATGATCCGTTTACAAAGGTACCGGTACCCTGTCAGTTTTCGAATTGATGTGGTGGAAGCAGGACAAATCTGAGCCAATTTTACAGCAGAAGCATCTTTAAAATGTCTTATGCAGTGGTCAGTATCTACCAAAAGTGCTCCAAAAAAGGACTCCAAGGCTCTGCTGCTAACGTCTTGGTGCCAGATACCACAGGACGCCTTCAGAGGTCTTGTAGAGTCCATGCCTCGATGGCTCAGAGATGTTTTTGCAGTACGAAGAGAACCTATATAATATTAGGCATGTGGTTTTAATGTTATGGCTGAGCTGTGTGTATACTGGAGTTGAAATTGAGACTTTAAGTAATAAAGTCTGATATATATATATATATATAGACTAATATATATAGATTGTCACAGATACATATATACTCAGTACTACTCATTGCCAAGTGAAATGCTACAGGAAGTTAAAAAAATCCTGCTAATGACCCCTGTGAAGAGTTCGCAGTGTGGTGATTCGAATAGGGGTGAAGGTATAAAGCCCATTCCCTTCACCCCTATTCTAGCTCTTCACAGGGATCATCAGCTAGGCACTTCCCTTCGTCAGTGCTTTGCTGAATTAAGCCCACCTCAATCACCAAGCACTTCGCCCTGTTTTGGAAGTATTATAGTTCTTGTTATATTTAATGTTGCTGTGGGCAGAACACAGACACTGCTATGGCCTGATACTGGCCTGACGAGAGTCCATTAGCACAGTATGACACTGTTGTGTTCATGGTCATTTGTCTCAAGCACCGGTGGTAGTCAGAGCTAGGTTTACATCAAAAAGTGTTATAGTGAATTACTACAGGAAAAGATGACCAAACCTGCACCTAATACTAATCATCCTTTAAGCCTAACCCTAAACCCTAATCTTAACCTTAGTAGCCAACAAGACGTGAGTTAAAAAAATGAATCAATCAGGTACTGTAAAAGAGCCCTTTCCAAAGCCTTGCTCCTGTAGCACCAAACCAAACTAGTGCTGTTTTCTCTTGCTGTGCTGAAAATGTACAAAAACGAACACACACACACACACACACACACACACACTCACACACACACACACACTTACTAGAAGGCTCAGCTCCCCCTACAACACCCACACACACACACTCACATCTAAAGGGCTGTGTGTGCGGAGGCAAGCAGACCTGAGTTCGGCCGCTTTGTGGCGGGAGGTGTCCCTGGCAGTGGGCTAAATTGCAGCTGACAGATCAGGCTGGCCTTTGGTTGTCACTCTGCCAGCCCACTGGCCGCTGGACAGGGCCTCTCTGGCTCGGTCTAAATGCCAGCGGCGGGTGAGGGAGAGAGGGAGACAGGACCATGCCGGCCTGCCTGACTGCCTGGGTGGCTGCACAGGAACTGCCCGGGCTATTGATTCCTCAACCTCCTATGGCTGATAACGCCAGGTCTTCCAGATAAACACACATTGCACACACACACACAGCACTCCTGTGCTTCGGCCACATGCTCTCTCTTAACAGCAGGCCAGCCCACCCTGGCGATAAACCCATCAAGCTCTTTTGTCAAAAACACAGTTATTGACCTTCACATTTGGACCTAAAAGCCAAATCTATGGAAGTATTTTTAAGCGAGATCCTTCCCTAGAGCAGCATTTCACACTGTATTTATCTGCAGGATTGTCACGATTACTCCACTAAAGGAATTAGAACTGTCAAAGGCTTAAAACAATTGTAATTAATTACATCAATTTGTGAGATAATTGGAATTAATCACATTTAACCCTAAAAAAAAATCTATTCAAAATGGATAGGCTAGGAATGTGAATGTGGGGGGCTCAGACTGGTCCGAGTCAACTAAGGCACTGCCACTATGATCCTAGGTCAGGAATCTAAGAGAACACAATTGGCCTTGCTCTTTTAGGGCTGGGACAATGACAGGCCCTCCCCACAGCACTCATATGCTGTGGTTTTGGAGTTGGCGATACCTAGATATGAGTTAAAAAATAGGTGGTGGCTGGCTTTACAAAACCCTCCTAGTCTTGGGGGCATTGATAATGATAGGGGGAGTTGGGTATGGGGACTGGGTAATCGGGTACTTTCCTTCACCCCTGTTCTAGCTCTTCACAGGGATCATCATCAGCTAGGCACTTCCCTTCGTCAGTGCTTTGCTAAATTAAGCCCACCTCAATCACCAAGCACTTCGCCCTGTTTTGGAAGTATTATAGTTCTTATTATATTTAATGTTGCTGTGGGCAGAACACAGACACTGCTATGGCCTGATACTGGCCTGACGAGAGTCCATTAGCACAGTATAATAGTTATGTTCATGGTCATTTGTCTCAAGCACCGGTGGTAGTCAGAGCTATCTTATGAAGAAGGTTTACGTCAAAAAGTGTTATAGTGAATTACTACAGGAAAAGATGACCAAACCTAATACTAATCATTTTTAAAGCCTAACCCTAAACCCTAATCTTAACCTTAGTAGCCAAAAAGACATGAGTTTAAGTGCTGAGGGCATTGCTAATAATCAGGGGAGTTGGGTATGGGGATTGGGTAATTGGCCGTCCAAATTGGGTGGAAAATGGGGTAAATTGAGAAAGTCAGAGAGAGCAAGGTTCACATGCACCTAACCAAGAAATGTATGGGGTTTTCACTCAAGGAACTCCCAAAGAGCAACAGCGACTACCACTTTTGGTTCCATGTAGGACCATGCTTGTAAAAGAAATGGGTGGGTGTGAAGAACCTTTCTGAGATTTAAAGAACGTTAACTTAATGACCAATATAAAGATTATTCACACTTCTTTTATAAACATGGTTCTTCATGGTTTTGCCTTTTAACCCACCTGTTCGTAGCTCCCCCTAGCACTAGCAATGCCCCCGCCACTAGGAGGGTGAGGACTCACACATGTCTTCTCCGGTCAATGCGAAGCCAGCCACCACCTCTTTCTGGAAGCCGACACCCTCCTTAGCTCCACTGCACCAGCTAACAGACACCTGTACACCAGCGCTTTAAGAGTGATAAGGGGGGAGAGCGCCATCTGCCCACCTGGAGTTTATGTATATCTGCGCCAGAGAGTCCTATTCTATTTGCAGTACTTTAGCCATAGCCATAACACTGAAATGGGTGTCCACAAACATTTGGCTGTGTAGGGAATAGTACAGTAAGAAAACCAGGGTGCGATTTCCATTATTATTTAAGTCCTTGTCTTCTGTAATCTATGAAGGGCTATGCAGGGTTTGTTATGGATCATTTAAGTCTATTATAACTGATTCCCTGATTTTTCTCCTGATGACTTGGTTATTACAGTCTAATCAAACCCACTACTACTTTGTTCCAGTACAGGAACAACAGTCTGTTCCAGCTACTGAAGCTGAACCCAATAACCCCTGTCTTCGAGCTGCTTAGTGAGTATGTTTAGAGTGATAAAGGTCAAGTAAAGTCAGGGTACACAAAATAAACTATCCGTATGCAGTGTAGCAGTGCAGTCACACAGTGTGCAGTGCTCTCCGTCTAAGAGTGTTACTACTCGCTGCCTAATCAACAGATTTACACACTGGTTCACAGGTAGAACCCCAGCCGCTCAAGCAGCTGCTCATGAGGGAGAGCGAGTGTGAATAAACCACAGCACACCTGAGTGTTTACCCTTCCTGATTCTTCCTGATTTAATTGCATTTTATCAGGCATGAGAGCAGCATTGGCTGTTTTTTTTTTTTTAAACCAAAGTTAATTAGCCTAGACTAACACAACTACATTATTAAACTCCTTTAACTAATTTAAATTATTTTTGTGCTACATATACTGTACTATAGTTAATGTGGTATAGATACTGTACTACAGATGCTGATCAATAGATCCTGTACTATGGGTGCTTATTAATAGATCCTGTACTACAGATGCTGATCAATAGATACTGTTCTACAGATGCTGATCCATAGATACTGTTCTACAGGTGATGATCCATAGATACTGTTCTACAGGTGATGATCCATAGATACTGTTCTACAGGTGCTGATCAATAGCTATTGTACTGCAGATGCTGATCTATAGATACTGTTCTACAGATGCTGATCTATAGATCCTGTACTACAGATGCTGATTAATAGATCCTGTACTACAGATGCTGATCAATAGATACTGTTCTACAGATGCTGATCTATAGATCCTGTACTACAGATGCTGATTAATAGATCCTGTACTACAGGTGCTGATCAATAGCTACTGTACTACAGATGCTGATCTATAGATCCTGTACTACAGGTGCTGATTAATAGATACTGTACTAGAGATGCTTATCAATAGATGCTGTTCTACAGATGCTGATTAATAGATCATGTACTACGGATGCTTATTAATAGATACTGTTCTACAGATGCTTATCAATAGATGCTGTTCTACAGATGCTTATCAATAGATGCTGTTCTAAGGATGCTTATTAATAGATACTGTTCTACAGATGCTTATCAATAGATGCTGTTCTACAGATGCTTATCAATAGATGCTGTTCTAAGGATGCTTATTAATAGATACTGTTCTACAGATGCTTATCAATAGATGCTGTTCTACAGATGCTTATCAATAGATGCTGTTCTAAGGATGCTTATTAATAGATACTGTTCTACAGATGCTTATCAATAGATGCTGTTCTACAGATGCTTATCAATAGATGCTGTTCTAAGGATGCTTATTAATAGATACTGTTCTACAGATGCTTATCAATAGATACTGTTCTACAGATGCTTATCAATAGATGCTGTTCTACAGATGCTTATCAATAGATGCTGTTCTAAGGATGCTTATTAATAGATACTGTTCTACAGATGCTTATCAGTAGATGCTGTTCTACAGATGCTTATCAATAGATGCTGTTCTACAGATGCTTATCAATAGATGCTGTTCTAAGGATGCTTTTTAATAGATACTGTTCTACAGATGCTTATCAATAGATGCTGTTCTACAGATGCTTATCAATAGATACTGTTCTACAGATGCTTATCAATAGATGCTGTTCTACAGATGCTTATCAATAGATGCTGTTCTAAGGATGCTTATTAATAGATACTGTTTTACAGATGCTTATCAATAGATGCTGTTCTAAGGATGCTGATCAATAGATGTTGTTCCTATTAATAGATACTGTTCTACATACAAAGTGCTACAGAACCTGTACTAAAGACACTGTGCTGTGGATACTGGACTACAGACAATGTGCCCTAGATACTGTATTATAGATGCATATCAATAGACACTGGGGCATATATGCAGTACTGCAGACTGTATTATATGCCCTGTCCTAAAGCTACAGATGTAATGTAATGGACAATGTACTACAAGCGATGTGCTACAGGCAATGTAACTACAAATTACTACTACATTTACTGCACTATAGACACTATACTACAGATGGTGTAAAACCGACAATGTGCTTCAGGCCATGCACTACAACATGCTACAGGTGCTCTACTCCAGACAATATGCCACAGATACTGGACTACAGATACTATGCTATAGATGCTGTACTACAGATATGGCACCAAAAGTACCCAAATTCACATCTAAAGGCAACTGGATCAAACACCAATAACAGAAATACAGAAAGAACTTCTGTGTATGTTTTTTCCTATGTTTGATTACAGAACTGCCATTTACACTCTGATTATATGAACAATTCTTATATGAAGAACTGCCCTGCAAAAATATACCACAAAAAAACAAGCTCACAATATAATTATTATTGATATAATTAAAAATTATTGTATTTAATGCACTTTAGTTGCAAATGTGACTGATGGAACTACAGTATTTATACAGTACAAGCCAAAAAACTAAGATTTTGATGGGGGGGGTGGTGGTAGTGTTGGTCGTTTGTTAGTTTCACCTCCATTTGTACTCAGTTCAGCTCTCTCAGAGGTGGCAGTGCTTCTACAGTGCATTATATGCATGCATGGCATAGCAAGAGTACAGTGTAATTGACATGAGCACAGTCCAGCACTCGTTCCCCGGCTGTCTGCCGAGTGTGAAGTGTGTTCTGACCTGCGTGTTCAGCGTTGATATGGGCTTTAATCTCAGCTTCGTCCACTCCCACATATTCACACGAGTTGCAGCACAGAGAGAACATCCACTGCTCCTTATCCACATGCAGCGACATGTGGCTCACAAACTGGGCATTCAGCTCCGTCTGGAAACCACACACCCGGCAGCTACACACACACATACACACATATGCACACATAACAGAGAGAGAGAGACACACACAGAGTGAGAGGAGTACAAAGAGGGAAGGTGTATTTTGGGGTGCGTCTGTGTGTGTAATGTTTGAAAGGCAGCAACAGAGAAAGTGTTTGAAATTGAGTGTGTGTGTGTTACTGTTTGGGGATGTACAGCAATATGGAGGGATGGGGGCTGCGTTATACCCCTCTAGCCCACACCAATGGGCCAATGGGTTCATGTTTATCTGCTCTTAAGAGTGCTATTGTATGTGCAGTAATTCTTTACAGGGATTAGACAAGCAGGCTGCAACTTAATGCAGCTCAATGCATTTATTAGAAGGGGCGTCCGCAAACTTTTGGAAATAGATAGTGGATATACAGACATACGCAAAAGTTGTGTTCTACACAAACACACACACACACACACACTGTATTTCCCCTATATGTCCAAATGTTTGCGGACGCCCCTTCTAATGCATGTGCATGTGTTATTGTTTATAAGAACACACACCTGTAGTAGTAGGGGCAGTTCTTGCGCTCTCCTCCGTCCGTGGTCACCGCAGTGACGATGTGTTCAGTGTCTGTGCTGACCAGTTTGACTGAGTGGATGGTGAGGTGCTGGTTGAGATTGGCTCTGCACTTCGCTGCGTACGGACACAAGTGGCATTTATACTTCCTCTCCTCTAAAACACAAGCAGAGGAGAGAGAGACTGCTGTAGAGAAAGTGGACACACAGAGTACACACACAAACACACACACACGGAAATCAGTGTTTTCCACTCTCCTGTGTGTAAAAGAGTGTAAAATGTAAGGGACGCAGATTAGGGGTATATTAAGGTCTTGGTCTTTGTTTAATAAAGCCTGAAATGCACATTTCCAGATGGCTTATACACTGCGCATTAAGCTTTCTTCATTATGAGCTTCATTCGAACATAACTGAAGGTCTGTTGAGTGAAAATCACTAATCATTATGTTATTAGTTGTAATAATGCATAATAAACACTAAATTAACACCCTGCTATGCAAATTATTGAATATGAATTATTTCCAACATCTGCTAAGCTTGCATGTTGTGTCTCTGACATTTCTGGTGCTGTAGGCTCTACACTTATCACTAATAACAGACTAAACACAACTCAATAACCTGCGTAACAGGGTGGTAACAAGTGTTTATTGGTCATTATAACAACTAATAATGTAATTATCAGTGATTTTCACATAACAGCGTAGTGTTTAGTGAACAAACCACCTAAAAAATGTCTCATTCATCATAAAACTCATTAATAAAATCCTAATATGTGCTCCATAAAATAAGGTGTTACTATGTAAAGACGAAATAAATTATGGCTAAGGCTAAAAGACACATATAAACACACACACATACACACACACACACAGATGTAATAAGCTGAACTGAATCACATTAAATCATGTAATTAAACAATATAAAGAACATGTGCATTATTACGCAAGAAACCCAGGACCTCCTCATCCAGACATGATGAATGTGTGAAACTGTGTATACACACACACACACACACACACACACACACACACACACACACACACACACACACACACACACACACTTTTTTTGGCATAAATCAAAACTTCCACTGCTGGCAGCCTTCTGTTGTGAACAATATTTCTCCGCTTTGATTTTGCAGAATTTCAGCAATTTTCAATATTTTTTCAACAAATCAGCTCTCACTCGTCTGCACTAGGATCTTCAGAACATCCTAAACTGATGATCAGAAGATCTCAGAGGTTTATTGGGAATGAGGGGAGCAACCCTTCACGTCAGCTGTTGAAGGGCCAGACAGGCCAATTGCTCAGTGCATGGAATAAGGCTGTTTGGTGTTCCTCTTGGAAATTCTGTATTTCCAGTCTGGCAGCTGTTTAACGTATTCCCTGTTAGTGCAGGAATTATTAATTATTCAATTATTCATTATTACATAATGAATTATTTAAATTCAGCAGAAACAAGCAGTTACACTGTTACAGTTACACTGTGCAATGAAATTCTTACTTTGCAGTTCCTCCATTTACCAACATTAGCTTATAAATATCAATATAAAGATATATAAATATATAAATAAAGTACACTACATTAAGTACACACACTAAAGTAATGCTAAGTAAAAGAAAAACACTAAGTAAAGACAGTTAAGGAGGACATTAGAGGACAGTTAAAGAGAACAGTATGGATGCATTAATAAGTTGTGCAAAGTGTGTGTAGAGAGAGTTGCAAGTAGAGTTGTTATACATACAAACAGAACAACAGCGGAAACAACAAAATCTCCAAAAACAACAAGATCAATTCATTCTTTTATATTTAAGATCCTGTAATGAAATGCATTCACAGCACTTTCCATTCTGTACCTGCACTAGTCAGACGTACGAAAGCAGGCTCTTGATAACAGTAGTTTACAATAAGCAGCTTTTAATTATTTACAAACACTAACAGGAAGATCTTTTGTCTGTCCGCTTCAGATCTTTTGTCTGATCTTTTGTCTGTTTATCTTTTGTCTGTCCGCACTTGTTTGCGTTGCACTTGTGTTTTGTATGTTGCACCATGGTCCTGGAGGAACGTTGTTTCGTTTCACTGTGTACTCTGTATGTAGTTGAATTGAAAATAAAACCCACTTGACTTGACCTGACTTGACTTTTTATTCGTCAGCCCCTCTGTATCTCGCCCTCCCCCGGGGCGATTCTGAGCTGCCGCCCACAAGCCCAAATAAGGACTTCCGCTTTCCGTTTTCCATTTTCCATTTTCGTTCATGTGTTTGGTTCACTTGTATCAGTTCATGATTCAGTTTGTATGGTTCATGTGTTTCACCTGGGACTGGGGGTATATAAGAAGTCTCAACACCCCGACTCGTATTGTATCGTTTGGAACCGTGAGCTCGCTCGAGAGGTTCCCCGTACGTCTGGAGGTGTGTTACGGTCAGCTTCGGCTCGGTATCCACGATTCAGGAGCAGGTCACCCTGCTACCCACGTCCCAGCAGGGCGACCCGCGCTTGCAGCAGCACGCTGCCGTTTCAGGTTAGGTCGGCGCTGCCGTTTCAGGTTAGGTCGGCCTTTCCGTTTGGTCTAGCTGCTGGTTCCCCAGCTCTCCATGTCTATGACTTGAGCGCTGCTCGAGTGCCCGCTCAGCTCCCAACTCCACCCAGTCCTGGGTCTGTTATGTTCGCCCTTTGTGTCGTCATGTTTCAGTTTTCTTCAGGTTTTTTCTCCTCTCATTGCTGCTCATAATTTTCGTACTCTTGGTGTTTTATGTTTGTTTAAATAAACCCTCTTGCATTGGATTCCATCTCTGTGAGTGTTCATCATATCACGTCTGGCCTAGCCTGCCATGACATTATTATTCAGCTTCTGAACAGCGATCCAGAAAATATCAGGATTTCAAGTTCAATAATTAGTGTTTGCATTATGCGTTATTATAAAAAATATTATTATTATTATTATTATTAATATACTACTACTACTGCTACTACTACTACTACTACTACTACTACTACTAATAATAATAATAATTATAATAATAATTTAACAAGATAATTTTTTTATTAGTTTTTTGTTTTACCGTCTAGCACACATCAGTTAATCAAGCCCTCAGGATCATCTGAATAGGGAAATCAGGCAGATCTGATTGAACCTACAATAAAACTCAAATAAAAGATCTTGGACACCAGCCCTGTAGACACTTAGTGTTTGATTACTGTCCAATATTTCTTAAACAAATAACACATTATTTTAATATCTACAGTGTCAAACTTGTAGTCTGTTGTGTATCCAAAGTAGTGATGTTGTGTAAAACAAGCAAACTCCAAAAAACCCCAAAGTATTACACAACAGTTCTATTTACTGGAGAATATGAAGGTGGGGCTAACTGGAGCAAGCAGCGCTGTAGTTATCTCTAGCTATGCTACACTGCATGGACAAAAGTATTCGGACATCTGAATATTAATTGTTTGTCCTGCTTCTGTTGGAGTAACTGTCTCTACTGTCCAGAGGAGAAGGCTTTCTACTAGATTTTGGAGGAGCATTGCTGTGAGAGAGTGATCCACACAACGTTAGTGAGGTCATGTGGGTCATGAGGATGTGGGATGATCACCACTACACCTCACACCCCCAACTCCACAACTCATCCCAACTCAAGTACTGGATGGAGCACCACCATCATTCCAGAGAACACAGTTCTTCCACTGCTCCACAGCTCAATACTGGAGGGGGGCTTTATACCCCCTACTCTAGCCCATGGCTGGCATTAGGCAGCATGGTACCAATAGGTTGATGCTGATCTGCATCAGAGAGTACTATTCTATTGGTAATACTTCTCTACATGAAGCTGTGTGTGAGGTAAACCAGCCAACAAAAGCAGAGCTTGTCTTTTATTTCCCACAAGCCGTCTGTGAAGCCCTCTGTGTTTCCGATGCAAAATAACAGGGTGGTAAACAGGCTTGTAAAACCGCATCTGAGCATTTTCCACTCAAACAAGGTCACACATGAACTATTCATACATCAAACAGCAGCTTACACACTCAATAAGTGCTTTCTACGGCACCTTGAACAATGCGGACAGACAGACGTACAGAACAGAAAGTAAAGAATGCTAGCTCCTGGCTCTCCTTGACCTCATATGACTTCTCATTGGTCAGACTGATGCAGGTCAGCGGTCTCGGTGTCTGCCCCGGCTAATATTGTAGGGCTGTGTGGGCTGCGACTGACCCAAGACCAGCTGTGCCTCGCCGGGTCCAGCTGACCTTAGGCAACTCTGCAGCTCAGTAATTACCCCGGGCACTTTTCTCACCGAGGCTAATCACACGCATAATCTCTTTAAAGGAAGGGTAATCCAGTATAGTGAACCTTATTTACTTACTTGCGGCATTAATCCAGCTAACACACACACACACACACACACACACACACACACACACACACACACACACACACAGTGTCAGCCTAGGACTTGCACTGGTCTGTTAGTGGGACAAATGCTCCAGGGGTAGCTATTACACACACAACTAACTGGACCTGAAGTGTCTCAAAGCTTCAGATTTTAATCTGTAGATTTTACAACCACACTGTATGGACAAAAGTATTGGGACACCTGCTCAAAATCAAGGAGTACTGCCCAGGGAAGAAGGCGTTCTACTAGAATTTGACGCATGTTTACGAGGTTTTGATTGTATTCGATGACAAGAGCGTTAGTGAGGTCAGGGTGTTGGATGATCACCACCCCACATCATCCCAAAAGTATTGGATGGAGCACCATTCATCGTTCCAGAGAACACCGTGCTTCCACTGCTCCACAGCTCAATGCTGGGGGGCTTTACACCCCTCTAGCCCATGTCTGGCATTAGGCATGGTGCCAATAGGTTCATGTTGATCTGCTACATAGATAGTGGAGCCCAATTCTATTGGCAGTACCAATACCGGACCTAGACGAGCTGTTTGTGTGTGCTCTTGCACATCTGTGTCAGCAATGGGTGCAACTTAGAAGGGGTGTCCACAAACATTTGGACATATAGCGTATGAATTATTGATGGAATTTTGTCCCCCTTATGCTACAGTAACAGCCTCTACTGAAAGTTTGATGGTATGCAGCCGTTGCTAAGCACGGAAGAAACGTAAGAAACGTAGTTCCAGTGTTCCGATGTCCCCAAACTTTTGACTGATGCTGTATAAAAGTAACAGCCTCTACTAAGGATTTGATTGTATGCAGCCATTAGATCATTAGCATTGCCAAGTATGGCTTTTCAGGCTGGTGGACGAAATATCGCCTGTGAGCTCCTCTCTGACGGTCAGATGCGGTCCAGGCTGTTTGTTTACCGAGGGTCTGTCCTTTTTTCCCCAGACGTACTACAGCCCTGCCTATTTACTATTGCAGACCCAGAAATAACACAAAGGGAATAGTGAGTGAGTGTGTGTTGGTGGTTGCTCACCTGTGTGTAAGGAGAGGTGTCTGGAGAGGGTTTGCTGGCGGCCGAACACTTTTCCACACACAGGGCAGGGGAAGAGTTGTTCATTTATCCTCCACTGAGCCAGACCATTCCCCGCCTCCCCCAGAGCCTTCTCCGAGTCTGCACAGCAAAACACATCAACATACAACACTGTCAGTTAACCCAGGGCCACATTTACACTACAGCCTTAACCAGCCTTGATAGCTGGAAACACTCTCAGTCCAAGTCTTGACCCGACCTGACCCACGGCACAGCAAGTTTAGAATCCCATCCCAATGTCAAATCCCAATTTTTCGGTCTGTATCAGACTGTAGCCTGGGAAAACTGCCTGAATCCGATTGCAGCCTGACCCAATCTGACTCAAATCTCAATCTGTCTGAATCTGACTGTAGCCCCGTATAAATGTCTGAATCTGACAACTCTGAATATGACTGTAGTCTGACAAAACCGTCTGAATCAGACTGTAGCCTAACTATGACAAAACTCTGAATCTATCTGTAGTCTGACAAAACTGTCTGAATCAGACTGTAGCCTAAATAAATGTCTGAATTCAACTGTAGCTGGACAGAATGGTCTGGATATTAATGTTGCCTGACAAAACCATCTGAATCCGACTGTAGTCTAACAGAACTGTCTGAATCCGACTGTAGTCTAACAGAACTGTCTGAATCAGACTTTAGCCTGATAAAACCGTCTGAATATGACTGTAGTCTAACAAAACTGACTAAATATGGCTGTAGCCTGACTAAAGGCCACAGTAACCTGACAATTCCTCTGTCTAAATCCGACTGTAGCCTGACAAAACGCTCTGAATCGGACTGTAGCCTGACAAAATTGTTTTTATCTGACTGCAGCCTGACAAATCTGTCTGAATCAGACTGTAGCCTGACAAAACCGTCTGAATCAGACTGTAAACTGATAAATCTGTCTGGATCCAACTGTAGTCAGACAAAACTGTCTGAATCTGACTGTAGCCTGAAAAAAACCTGCCTGAATCCGACTGTAGCCTGACTAAAGCCAACAGTAACCTGACAATTCAACTGTCTTAATCCGACTGTAGCCTGACTAAAGCCAACAGTAACCTGACAATTCAACTGTCTTAATCCGACTGTAGCCTGGCAAAACAGTCTGAATCAGACTGTAGCCTAATAAAACTGTCTGAATATGACTGTAGCTTGACTGAATATCACTGTAAACTTACAATTCCTGTGTGAATCCAACTTTAGCCTGAAAAAAACCTGTCTGAATCAGACTGTAGCCTGACTAAAGCCCACAGTAACCTGACAATTCAACTGTCGTAATCCGACTGTAGCCTGAAAAAAAAACTGTCTGAATCCGACTGTAGTCTGACAAATCTGTCTGAAAATGACTGTAGCTTGAGTGAATATCACTGTACCCTTACAATTCCTGTGTGAATCCAACTTTAGCCAGACAAAACTGTCTGAATCAGACTGTAGCCTGACAAAACTGAATCTTTAATTGAGACACATCAAGGACTCACCACTGCACCACTACTTTTGATACATTGTATGACTTTTTGACTGAAAAATTAGAAATGACATTTTAAAATTGATGCTAAATTCAGATCAAGCAGTATTGCAATTCCAGTGCTCTGCTTTGTGAGACACGCTGTAATATATAATCATGTACTAACAAACTAATCAGTCTTTCCTGTGCTTTATTTACCAAAAGAATTCACACAGCTATCCTGATTCATCAAAACACCCACAGAAACGCTCAACATGATAATGATTCAGAAACGATGCGCTGTGGAGGTTCAGCTTTGCAGCCGGCGGAATATGCAGTGATAAAACTGCACTGTGGTGTTTTAGCCACAACCAGCTGACTGCTCAGAGAGCTGGAGGTCACCGTGGTGAAAAACCAGAGCAAAGGCTTCAACACGGCCAGACCCAGTACACACAAGCGCACCACACCACACAGTCCTGAGATGAAGAGGGGAAGAGAGGGCGAGAGAGAAAACCGAGAGAGAGAGAGAGACAGAGAGAGAGAGCAGTACTCCACAAGGAGACAGACAGAATTAACCTTCTGATGAAGGTGGTTGGCTTGGCTTCAAATTAAAATGCAGCGCCACGCCTCCCCTCTCCAGTGGCGGGGGAAGAGAGTGAGAGAGAGAGATAGATAGATAGATACAGAAAGATAGATAGCGAGAGAGAGAGAGTGAGAGTGAGCGAGTGAGTGAGTGAGTGAGTAAGCGAGCAAGAGAGAGAGAGATAAATAAATGAGCAGATAAATAAATAAATCAGAGAGAAATTCCGTCATCGAACATCGCTGTCCCTTCAAATGGCCGGGTGGCGCAGTATGCATGCATGACCATTATTCTAGAAGAACAGAAAACACACACACACATACACACACACACACACACACACACACGCACGCACGCACACGCACCGGCTGGCCGACATTAGGTGGTAGCATTTGTGGGCTTCACACACGCACACACACTTTAAATACAGCACAGTGACATCAGCATAAAATCACCCTGCCATCCTAAGCCATTTGGATGCACGTTTGGAAGTTTGAGGGACACACCAGTGCCTGTCTGTGGGTGTGTGCTGGTCATATCGTTGACACCTACAGTATTTTCAGCTTCTTGTGAACACCTCGGCATTCTCCACTCCGTACACACTCACGCTGCCACCCTGTTTTTAGTCATTACTAACTAAAATTATTTTTAGACTTTGTGGTAAAAAAAAAAAACAAAAAAAAAGAAGCTTTAGTACAAAAAAAAAAATGACTTCTTTCTTATAAAAGCCGACAGAGTTTTGGGTTCTGTTTGATTCCAATTACATACACATATTTCTGGAGCTGTGCAGCTGAGTGAGAAGCTCCTACTGTCTTACGTTTGATCAGATAATGCAAAAATCATACTGCTGTTGGTCTCAGAACAATGGGCTGACCACCCCGGATTCCAGACCTCAAAATCATTGAATGTGTTTGGGAGGATTTGGAAAATGAGAAGTAGAAAATGCTCTGACTTTTTAGACCACCATGTTTAACAGATAAGCTGGCATGCTTTGGATCTTGGCAAGAACGTGTGGAGAGACCCCCCCTGCAAGGTTTCAAAACACCCCTCACACCCACCACCATGTTTAGCAGATTTGGTGGTAAATTTTGGATCTTGGGAAAATGTCGTGGATAAACTCCCCTGCAGGTTTCAGAACACCTCCACCACCATGTTTAACAGATGAGGTAGCATGCTTTGGATCTTGAGAAGAAGGTGTTACAAAACCGTCCTGCAGTTTTCAGAACATCCCCACCACCATGTTTAACAGATTTGGTGGTAAATTTTGGATCTTGGGAAAATGCCGTGGATAAACTCCCCTGCAGGTTTCAGAACACCACCATGTTTAACAGATAAGGTGGCATGCTCTGGTTCTTGGGAAGAAGGTGTGGAGAGGCTCCCCCTACATGGTTTCAAAACACCCCCCACACACACCACCATGTTTAACAGATAAGGTGTCATGCTTTGGATCTAGTGGAGAAGGTGTGATGAAATTGTCCTGCAGTTTTCAGAACACACCACCACCATGTTTAACAGATAAGGTGGCATGCTCTGGATCTTGGACAGACTTTGTATCTTGAAACTCTGCAGATTTCAAAACATCCCACCACCATGTTTAACAGATGAGGTGAAACACTGAAAGTGGGTCTCCTGAGAAGAATTGAAGCTGTAATGAAGGCAAAGAATAGAACTCTAAACACTCAAACATCTGATTGGAGATTTCGTTAGTTATTTTTATTTGAGTTTTAAGCTAAAAAAATGCAGAACTTGAGAAAAAATGAAGGGTGGACTCTGTCCTGTGCAGAGCGCTGTATTATAATTATATAATATATACAAAATACACATGGGACATATGTACAACCCCAGGTTCAGAAAGGACATACAAAGTTGTGTGTATGACTGTGTGCGCCTGTGCGTCCCTTCGGACTCGCATTTCCTCATAAATAGGTCCATTTTTCCAGAGGCTGTCCTGTGCAGTGCAGGCTGCAGGATTGATGGGAGCAGGGAGGGGGAAAGGAGAGAGAGCATTCAGGGAGTAGTAGCAGTTTTTGGCATATTGGAGAATATTTAATGGTGGCCATTAAAGAGCAGATGCACTGGCCTTGGACGCCGGGCCTGAAGGACGTCTCACCGGACGCTCACTTCCGCCCGGAACCAGACCCAAGGCAGGACCCGTGACCAGCGGGCCCAAAGCAGCTCTAAAAACCAACCGTGTGGAGCAGGGGATTATATTAAGGAGGGAATTCAGGTCGAGGTTGAGCCAGCTCCCTCTGGACCTCATTCCTAAACGCACGGTCACTGATAAGCAGCAGAAAACAGAAGACAGGCTGTAAACCTGGACTGCTGATTCTGCCCGTGTGGAGTTTATGGGTTTGCTGTGCATAAAAGCTGCTGGACGCTGAACGTACTCAATCTGAAGGGGCTCTCGAGCCTACACTCTTAAAAATAAAGATGCCAAAAGGTTACTTTGGAGTAGAACCGGGTTTTTTTTCAACTCTTTGGTGATTTCTCTGGGCTAACACAACTGGTTCAGCTGATTTGTTACTTACTAGGTTCATTAGGCACTGAAATTCCAGGCCTGGGACTGAAACAATCCAGTTTCGGTGTCAATACATAGCTGTTTTATGCATAAATGAGCCATTCAGGTATACACAAAGTCATTCACAGTGGCATGGTTTCCAAGTCTGACTTGTCCTGGTGAATGGGACTAGACGTCTGAAGAGTTTAATGCCTCTAAAAGCTCCGTTACGTAATACAGTTATTACACAAAATGGTTACAAATACGCTGCCTGGTGCAGAAGACATTGTTTTATAAGAGTTTAAAGAGAAGCTTTATATCATTTAATCCACCCATGGTGGTACAGGCAGGGCATTTAAGGCCAAATCCGATTACTTTACCATTACTTTACCATCATCGACATTGCATACACTATATGTCCAAATTTAAAAGTTTGTGGACACCCCTTCTAATGAATGCATTCAGCTACTTTACATTACACCCATTGCTGACACAGATGTGCACATACACACATACACATAGCTTGTCTAGTCCCTGTAGAAAAGTACTGTCAATAGAATAGGACTCTCTGTAGCAGATAAATAAACATGAACCCTTTGGCACCATGCTGCCTAATGCCAGCTGAAGGGGTATAAAGCCCCCCAGCATTAAGGAGCTGTGGAGCAGTGGAAGAACTGTATGCTCTGGAATGATGGATGGTGCTCTGTCCAGTTCTTTTGGGATAAGTTGGGAGGGAGTTGGGGGCGAGGTGGGTTGGTAATCATCATCATCCAACATCCTGATCTCACTTATGCTCTTGTCACTGATGCAATCAAATCCTCACAGCAATGCTCCTTTAAAATCTCTTTAAAAGCCTTCTTCCCTGGACAGTAGAGGCAGTTACTCCAACAGAAGCAGGATCAACGATTTTAATACCCCTGATTTCAGAAGAATAAATGAATAAGCTGGTGTCCCAATACTTTTGTCAAATTGACCTTTTATGACCCCTCCTCAGCACTGCCAAACAGACACATTAATACTGTATTTACAGTCTCGTGCTAAAGCAGACGGACTCGTCTTAATAATGTGATTGGATTAGAAACACCACATAAATACATTAGCACGTAATTACATAACTATGTGGTGTGTGTATGTGTGTGTGTGTGTGTGTGTAATCTCTCTGGCTCCACACCCCCTCTGCTCTGAGCCATGTTAGATGAGCTTTAATCACAGCTGCAGTAGGTGTTTGACCTCCACTCCAGTGTCTGATTTAAGAGGCTCTGAAATTCGGACTGGGTGCTGAATCGGTGGAGCGGCCCAGAAGCCCGCAGTGCCACTGGCTGACTCACGGCCGATAAGAACCTGCGCGTGTGACTCTGCCGCTGTGCCAGCCTGCACGACTCTGACAGGAAGCGTGAGGACCCCCGGGGAGGGGGGGAGTGGAAACGTCCCACACTGCACCAAGTGCCTGCATGCTGTGGCCCATTCTTGGATTGAACTGGGTGACACTGCATGTGTCTTCTGTCTGACCTCAGTCTGTCTAAGGGCTGGGCGGTACGGACAAAAATCTCATGACTGTATGTTCCCCAATTTGGATCGCCAGTCACCCAACCCTGCAACACTCCCTGTGAGTGCAGACCAACACACGCCTCCGACACACAGCCCGACAGTTCGTAGCTCCCCCTAGCACTAGCAATGCTCCAGACACTAGGAGGTTAAGGACTCAACACACGTCTCCTCTGATACACGCGAAGCCTCTTTTCAAACTGCTGCCGACAAGCTCAAAGCATCTGTGGTAGCAATGCTAATGGCAGCGGCAGCCATGCTGGGCAAGGCCGGCAGCCGGAGACGAGGGATGCTAACGTAGCTATGCCGTAGCTATGATAGCTATGCCGTGTGAGGCCGGCATGACAGTGATGCTAACACTGCCGCTCTTGTTTCAAACTACTGCAGATGCAGCAACGTCACCGGGCAACCAACGCACTCGGAGGAAGGTGTTGTATACCCGGCTCTGATGCATCGCCCAGCAGACGCCAGTTCTGGCCAGTGTTGCACTGGAGTGATGAGGGGAGGAAGTACCACCTACCCGCCCTGAAGAGACGAAGGGTGACCGTGCTCTCTCTGGTGACCGTGCTCCGCCTGCCGATGGCTAACAGCATGACTGGGATTCGAACCAGTGCCCATCTGGTCATATTGACAGAGCTGCTTATTCTGCTGGACCACTCGGGCCCTCCATATAATTTAATAATTGTATGAGGTACGACCATGTAAGGTGTGAGGTTATGAGGTTATGAGATATGAGATTTTGTTAAAATAGGAAAAATATGATCCTAATGGTCAGTTTGAAGTCTGAAAAATATTACTGTCACAAAAAAATATGTCACATTTGGCATATATGACTTTTATTTTGTATCAGGAATTTATTGCTTAACTAACCAAAAGTTATAGAAATTGTTTACTGGACTCTAGAACTTAAAAGTCAGTATGTAATTCTGTAATTTTTAATGACATACAATAATTCATTACAATAATTACAATTACAATAATTAATTGTATATAATAAATTGTTCCCTTGGTACTGCCTGTTCATAGCTCCCCCTAGAAAGTTCTACTAGGAGACTCCAATGCAGTATCACCTTTCTTCAGCCAATCACCAGCCTCCACCTGTGTTAAAAGACCTCTAATTACACCTGTTTCTGCTGCTTTCAAAAGTGACATCCCATCTCTCCCACCTTCCTCCCCTCCGCCACCAGTTTGGTCCCGATGCCTGCCTCTAAGCTCTAAGCTGCAAGTCCTGGGCAGACAGAGGGGCTGGTAGAAGTGACCTTCTGTGGCCTCGTTCTACAGCATCGCTCAAAAGTCCCCTTATAGCACCTTTATGTTTAAGAGTGTGCTGTGTTTTCGTACCCGCGCCTGCTGTGGACTTTTCCACTCACTTTACTTCTGTTTCACCCCCCCCCCCCCCCCCCATCCTCTCTTTCTGCTGGTACTAGCTGCTGAACCCAGGAGCCTCCCCAAAAGGCTTGTGCTCAGCAGTTGAAAAACTTTAAAAGCCGGCTGCTCAGGGTTCAGTTTTGGGTCAAAATGTGACTTTGTGGCCATAGGGTTGAAGAGGCCGTGCCCCCGCTGGGCCAGGCTGGTTAACAGAGGCTCTACAGTGTGTGCAGTGTGGCTCTACAGGGTCCTCAAGTGCTTAATGATTTAATTGGTATTATTAGAGACAGAGAGGAGAGAGGAGACTGCCCTAGCACTCAGGGACAAGTCTTTCCCAGGGGGGGCAAGAGGCAGGGATGTGCGCAAACGCCCTACACAACCCGACACACATACACACACACACACACATCTATACAGTCCTGTGAAAAAATGTAGACACCCCATGCAAACGGGAGCCGTGGTATGATGCTGTATCAATGCTGGGCCAGATAGTGATGCTAACGCCGCAATATTGATGCTAACGCCATGGCAGCTATGCTGTGTGAGGCCGGCATGACGGCATGACAGCACTGTGGTAGCAATGCTAATGGCAGCGGCAGTGATGCTGGGCAAGTCCGGCAACCAGAGCCGAGGGAGCCTAACACCGTGGTATCAATGCTGGGCCAGATAGTGATGCTAATACCGCAATACTGATGCTAACGCCGCAATATTGATGCTAACGCCATGGCAACTATGCTGTGTGAGGCCGGCATGACGGCATGACAGCACTGTGGTAGCAATGTTAAAGGTAGCGGCAGTGATGCTGGGCAAGGCCGCCAACAGGAGCCAAGGGAGCCTAACACCGTGGTATCAATGCTGGGCCAGATAGTGATAACGGTGCAATGGCAATGCTAACGCCACAATATTGATGCTAACACCATGGTAGCTATACCGTGTGAGGCCAGAATGACAGTAATGCTAACACAGCGGTAGTAATGCTGGCGCAGGCCAGTGGCCGGCATACTGCTAATGCAACGCTGGCGGATGCTGGCGTCCAGCGCCCGATCTTGAGTCGACATGCTAGCGCTACAGACTTTGACCCGCACATTAATGCCACAGTAGGTCTTCTCGCCACTTCAAGCAAGGAGACCCAACCTCAGCTTACCTAAGATTACATCTCCTCTCAGCAGCACAGATACCACAGATGGTAGCTATGGCAAACAAGAGGCAGCACTTAGCGATGCTAACACTGCGCTAGCAACGCTGGCCGAGGTCGCTGGGTGCAATGCCTCTTCTTCAAGAACAAAGCCTCAGGGCAAGAGGTTAAAAGAAAACACCTAGACAAAGACCAGGATATTTGCTAGAAATACGAATTTTGTTTATACGATTGTAGGTACAGTACAGTAAGTGAGGAGGAGATGCTCACCAGCGAAAGTGTAGCGCTACGAGTGAAGAACACAAAATATGGATCGTTTTAAATATGGATTGCGCGGTTATGTAGAAAATAAAACAAAGTCTGAAAGAGTTCTTTGTCTTGAGTGCGGAGTGGGAGTTACTGCCCACACCAGGTCACACAATGTGTTCAACATTTAGAAAAGAAAACGACAAGAAAACACATAGAGAGAGAGAGAGAGGGAGAGAGAGAGGGAGGGAGAGAGAGGGAGGGAGGGAGTGAACGGCAGACTGGGGTCATGGCCATGCTAACATCAGTTGCGTACATTGTGTGTGTGTGTGTGTGTGCATGCATACTACGTAGAAGTGCGTGTGTGTGTGTGTGTGCGTCTGTCTGTATATATGTGTGTGTGTGTGCATGTGTGCTCAGTGAATTAACTTTCAGGGCACCCTGGACATGAAAAACCCAATCATTTTTTCATTAACTGGTGTAAGGAAGCGGGCCAGGCTGGCACACACTAATTACCCTCCACCAGAGGGGCCAGGAGAGGGGAGCAGAGAGCAGCAGCTGCCCAGCGCCAGGGCCTCCAGGCTGGGTGAATATGAGCGCAGGGCATGCTAGAGCTCCGGAGCCTGGCACCAGACTGGGAAAGGAGGCGTGGAGGTTTATGTCCAGCCCAGGTCCAACACACTCAAGCATGGGAGTCCGCAAAGGGTCAAAGACGGCCTGTAACAGCACCCCATCCATCAGGCCAAATAAAAAGCTGACCGACGGGATCTAAATCAGATCCAACGTGATACTTTTACAGCTTCAACCTCCTCCTCGTCTGGCAGGCGCTGTTAATTGATATGGTGGGTAACAGCCTTTAATATATTAGGTTTTTATGTATCATCATATTCAGAATGTTTGTTGTAGTCTGCTGAGAGTAGCTGCTGAAGCCTCCTGTGTGGGCTGGAGAGAGCAGGAGAGTGGGGCTTTACCTTGCTGGTGGGTGGCTCTGGCTGACGAACTGGCCTCAGCTGGGGAAGAGCTCTTGGAGCGTGTGCTGAAGGGCGATTGTCTAAAGCGGTCGTCCAGGAAAGGGCTGAAGGAAGACATTAACACAGTGAACCAGGGCTGCATGATATACTATTTGACAGGCATTTCTCAGTATTATTATTATTGGATAGGGGCCTGGTACTGGAATCACTGGATAACCTGGTGCTAGATTTATCTGGAACCTCAAAGCTATACCATAAGCACAAGGTTTAGATCAGCAAACCCTGGTGTGATTTTTCTTAGAGCAGTTTGTTAGAGCTAGGGAGAATAACCAGGCTGTTCTTCTTCTCAGGGTTCTTTGGACAATGCCATAGAAGTACCAATTTTGGTTCCATAAAGAACCATACTTGTATTAGCGATAGATCTCCCGACACTAGGACAAGAAGGCAGACACACGCCTCTTTTTCCGAACCTGGAGAGAGCAAGGCCAATTGTGCTCTCTCTGGGCCCTGGCTGCCGATGGCTAGCGGCATGACCAGGGTTCGAACTAGAGATCTTCTGGTCATCGTGACAGTGTCTTATTCCACTGGACCACTCTGGGCCCGAGTGTGCAGAACAAACACGGTTCTTTATGGAAGCAGAAGTGGATCCTCCATGGCGTCGCTCAAAGAACCCTTTATTTATTTTCTTCTGCATCAGAAACGGCAAACGGTAGAGACTTACCTGTTCATGCCGAACGATGCGCTGTCTTTGTTTTCGTTAGCTTTGCTTACTTTTTCTGCAACAGAAAAAACACAAGGGGTAGCTGAGGTTAGGCTGCTGTGTGTGTGTGTGTATGTGTGTGTGTGTTTAACACAGTACAAACAGCAGACACAGAGCTATTTTGATTAAACAGGCATTTTTCATTCAAACCCGCCGCAAACAGGCCATTAGACAGCGATAGTCCAAAGTTCACTAAAACATGGGCGAAATTAGCCGAGCGTGTTCTGAAGCTAAATCGCTTCTGGAGCAGCAGAATGGATGGGGAACCCCTTCTCCCACACCTCCCGTCCATCCCCCCGCTTTTTTTTTTTCCTGGAGGGGTGCTGGTAATGACCCCTAAATCTCTGGGTGGCACTTCCTAAGCCCCCTCTCTCAGACACCCGCTCTGTCACGTGACTCGCAGAGGACGGAAGGGCTCTCTGGGTTGCCATGACAATGCCACAAGAGATGTGGAGCGGGGGGGGGGGGGGGGGAGAGAGGGGGACAGTCAGTGGGAGAGAGAAAGAGATTAGTATATATAGAGAGAGGGAGAGAGAGAGACTGGGGTAGATAGAGGAGAGAGAGAGAGAGAGAGAGAGAGAGAGACTAGAGTAGATAGAGGAGAGAGAGAGAGACTAGAGTAGACAGATGAGAGAGAGACTAGAGTAAATAGAGAATGAGGTGAGAGAGAGAGTGCGAGAGAGAGAGTGCAAGAGAGAGAGAGAGAGAGAGAGAGAGACAGAGAGACGGGTAGATAGAGGAGAGAGCGAGACATCAGGGTAGAGTGAGAATGAGGAGAGAGAGAGAGACTAGAGTAGATAGAGAAGGAGGTGACAGAGAGACTAGTATATAGAGGAGAGAGAGAGAGAGAGAGAGAGAGAGAGAGAGAGAGAGAGAGAGAGAGACAGAGACTAGAGTAGACAGAGGAGAGACAGAGAGAGATAGAGAGACTAGAGTAGATAGAGAAGGAGGTGAGAGAGAGAGATTAGTATATAGAGAGGAGAGAAAGTGCGAGAGAGTGCGAGAGAGAGAGAGAGAGAGAGAGAGAGAGAGAGAGGGAGAAACTAGAGTAGACAGAGGAGAGACAGAGAAAGACCAGGGTAGATAGAGAAGTAGGAGAGAGAAAGAGATTAGTCTATATAGAGGAGCGAGAGAGAGAGAGAGAGAGAGAGAGAGATTAATATATATAGAGGAGAGCGAGGGAGAGAGAGACTAGAGTAGACAGAGGAGAGAGAGAGACACACATGCAGAGAAAGCATGTGTGACCAAGTTTGTTTGAGCCAGAATGTTTGAGAACAAGACGAATGGAGGGGGGTTTCGTACACACACACACACACACACACACACACACACACACACACACACACACACACACACACACACACACACACAGTTCACAGATTCTGCTTGGATTGTGTGAACAGTGTGCATGTGTATGAGTGTGTGTGTGTGTGCTTGGGAAGTGTTGGTGGTGGAGGATTTCTCTCTGATGCTTCAGAGGTGCTACATGGCATTTAAACAGAGAGCCGTAACCGGCAAAGCAAGTGCTGGGGGCAGCTTTGCCTCGGCTAATCCTCTCTGTGCTCTTGACTGAAAAGCCCAATCCTGCCATCGTTTAACACCACAAACATCCTCTCCTCCTGCAGCCTCGCGGCACAACAGCCAGGCCGAGGAGCCAAAGAAAGCCGCGGAGGCCGAGCACTAAATAAACAGCCCCAGAGAGAGAGAGAGAGAGAGAGCCCTACGCCGTACTCCAGACGAGGCAGCGAGATATACACCCTCCATTTCTTCTGTTTTGGGAGCTCAGGGCCACGCTGGAAAGGGCCAATCAGAGACCCATCGCCTAAAAGGGCCCATCTGATGTATCGCTGCGTTCGGAGGGTCTATGTCAACTCATGAATTTCCCACTTTGGCACAATAAAGTTGCAGCTGAAGGCCTGACAAAGTTATAAATACAAACAGTAAACTCTGGCAAATTCCATGTTAGTCCGGTTTAGGAGTTGTGATGCATCACCAGCCAGACTCTGATAAAGTCCCATAGTCCCAATGCCTAGTATTAGGGCCTATCTTACACCCTGCTCAAGACGCGTTGTGATGCTCATTGCTCATACACCCTGCCAGCAGTCTATTTTCACTCCTCCCGCCTGCGTCGTTCAAACAGCAGCGCTGCTGGTGAATATATCTACGCTGATGGGCGTGGTGGTCTCGAAATGAGGGGTGTTCAGGTCAGTTTTGGGCGTGTTGCTGTGTATCTTGGCTACGAAAAACACAGGAGGAGTTCCACTGACTGAAAACAGCCTAGGCAGACGTTCGTCAACAGTCAGGCGTTCGTTGCTGTCTTGGCAGTGAATTGTCAACACAGACGTGTGCAGCCTGACGCTCGCACACCCCCCCACACTTTATACTACTGCAATAGCAATCCACTAAAGTCAGACAGACCGCACCTGGCTCTTAAAGGTAACGGCGAGCGACACGCTGATTGGTTTACTACTGCACGTTACGCCCAAAAAACACACCCATGATTAATTAAGAGATTTAGTACATGACTTTTGTGGATTTTGAGATGCATAAGCCATAATTTTTCCATCATTGTGATAGCAATGCCTAAAGATCGCTAAAATAGGGCCCTTAATGATGCTTCAATTCCTGTATCATAATATTTGTAAATGATGCACAGTGAGATCAGCAGTGGCAGTTCTAGTTTGTATGAAAGCCTGGGCAACACTCCCCACCCTTTTGTTTATTTTGTGTGGGTGCCCCTGCCACCCCTGGGTGGCTGCCCATGCTGCCCATAACTAAATCCACAACATTTTTGAGTGATATTTTAAACCAATATTTGCTGATGTAAGAGTTTTTAATCCAGTAGAAATAAAAGCTTTATACTCCTCTAATTTATAGATTATTAGCAGAAAATATTAAATATCGGTATCAGCCCACAGTTCCCATACTGGTGTATCTTTCCACAGTACGTTTACCTCTGATCAGGAAGACTTTATATGTAAGGTACCAACAATATTTTTGTGATGTCACTGGTGATGTCATATCCAAGCATACAATAAATTCAATAAATTGACCATTTAAACACATGCAAATACAGATGCACCAAATTCCCAGAATGGGAACCCCCATCTGTCTGGACCAATGGCAAATGGGGGTTGATTGTTTTGCCAGTTTTTGGCCACCCTTCTCAATAAAGCCCACCAGACTCCTCAGCCATTACCTCTAGTGCAAGTCTAGTGTGCGAGGCTACTCACCAGACAGTTTGAAGAGCAGCTCGGAGGCCATTTTAACCGAAATGTCCTGGGAGAAGAGGTCCTTTTGGGGGCGGGGCAGAGGCTCTGGGAGGCCAGCCATTGGCTCCTTTTTCTCACACGCCCCTAAAGTGCTGAATCCTAGCAGGTGAGAGGGAGGAGGGGCCACTTCAGACGGTGGGTCCACTTCCATGGGCTCCGCCTTCACCGTCACTTTCTGGTGGCAGGAGTCCTTATTGTTTTCTGGAAAGGGCCAATCAGAGAAACGGATCATTAGTTATGCAAATACTCACTACAAAGGCATCTACTCAGCATTTCTTACATTTCTTGGGGCCCTTAGTTTCTTAAAATAAACACATGAGCCTGACACACCACTTTATGTTGAATTTATTATAGATGTGATGTAATGAAACCAATACATTTGCATACTGCATATCCTCCTATTTAGTCTACAGCAGTTTAGATGCTGAAGGGTGAAGGTTATAAGAAATACAATACATGGCAGATGATAAAAACAGAGGTCCTATATCATTAATTCATATAAATATACAAATCAATTTATATCAATTAACTATACTTACACTTTCTGGGGGCCTGCTTTCGCTCCCAAAACCACCTTAATTATTCATGCTGGCCGTTAGACGATAGGCAAATTGTGGTCATGAAGGGATGCACATGGTCAGCAACAATACTCTTGGTATTAATGGCCCCAGAAGGCATTCTCCACACCATTACACCACCAGCCTGGATCAGGCTGGGTCCATGGATTCAAGCTGTTGAGGCCAAACTCTGATCTTATCATCTGAGTTACTGGTGATCTGCCAGCTCCAATCAGCCATTGTGTTTTCTTTATTACACCATTCTCAATCCCAGGAGATATCCCAGGACAGCAGTTCTAGAAATAAAGGTAAATGTGCACGTATTTGTCTCTGCACTATGTACAGCGAAATGTGTCCTCCACATTTGACCCATCTGTGGTAGTGAACACACACACACACACACAAGTGAACCAGGGGCAGTAAGCACACACACACCCAGAGCGGTGGGCAGCCAACTCCAGCGCCCGGGGAGCAGAGAGGGTGAAAGGCCTTGCTCAAGGGCCCGACAGAGGCAGCTTGCTGAGCCCAGGTATCGAACCCTCAACCCTGTTATCAATAGCTTGGAGCTCTAACCGCTGAGCAACCACTGCCCCCAAAGCAACCTGTCTGACACCAACCGTTTTTGCATTAGGGTCCAAATCCTACATAAGTGACCACCTACGTTATAGTGGGAATTAACACCATTGGCTCAGATGACGCTAGCGTGATGCTGTGGCATGGACTGTGTTAGGTGTGATGGAAGGTGTTTATTATAGAGGTTAACTGGTCCACAGTGGTGGGTCGATTACTCTGTATACTCGTCGGATTTGCCGTTCCCCTCTGGTATCAATGGCCGGTAGAGAGTGCATTCTCTGTACACCTTCAGTACGGCGGCTCACCACCACCCTTCCCAAGCTACTCTATAATCATGCCCTTTTGGTCAGTCAGTCAAACTGCATCCTTTACCCATGATGAAACTTTTGCACTCTGCTACAACTGACTGGTATTCTTGCATATTTCTACATGCAGTGAACTCTATACATGAGATACGGACACTTGAAGACTAAATGGGATATAGAGAAGAGATCTACGCAGCACTGTACTGAGCGCAGACTTCCCGCATACACAATATCATCAGAGAAATGAAAAGGCTGCAGAGATGAACCGGTCCACTGTGTGCTTTTTTAACCACTGCTGCCATTCATCTGCCAGGCAATAGCCTAGCCTTCTATATATGTGTGTCATATGTCATAACTGTGTCAATTAACTACACCAAGCAAGACCGTGCCAATACACAGTTCTCCACAGAGCTAGACTCTGGAGGCCAAATCCACACCGGGCCTCCGTCCACTGAGTCACAAGCCCAACATCGCACTTGTGTGTAGCTGCTGAGTCTGAACGCTCATAATTATTAAACCACGCTGACAGAGAAGGGCTTCGTTTACCAAATTCTGCTTGTTAGATGTGATGCACACATCATTTGACTAAAAAAGACACCGACCAGAGTTGAAATCTGTCTGGGAATGAGTCAGATCTGTCTCGGTTGAGGAGGAAACTGGAGGTGGCCGTCTCCCTTCTCTGAAAAGAAATGCTCCTACTGTGTTTCTGAACAAAGTAGACAATGGTGTCCAATTATCTTGTCTCTTCTTATAGGACTTCAAAAATAAATCACGCTCAGCTGCCTAACCATGTAATTATGCATGTTAGTGATGGGTCAGCATACAGTAAGTCATATACCAGATTGTGTGTGTGTTTGGGGGGGGGGGGCGGGGGGTGGTGTATGTGGGTATTGCAGGTGGCTTTATTGCTAAGCGGAGCTACTTGTGCAGCGTGCTAATCTCAGAACCCAGAAGCTTCAAGAGTCAACATAAAGTGATGCTTTGGTCCAGAATCAATTTTACACCATCGCCTCCTCACCCTAGATGTGATCGATCATCTAAAACACGATTGGCCTCTGAAGTTTTCATCTTTAGTTTAGCACCAGAATTACAAGAGCGGTGTAGCTAACGAGTAGCTGAAGTGTGGAATCAATAGGAAAGCCTCGGTCACACATTGCACGTTTACCAAGGAGCAGGTAAGGGGTTAAGTGTGAATGCTGGGAGTCCAAATCCCAGGCATCCCATGATGTTAGCCGAATTGCTAACCTAGCTCGCTAAGAGCCTCACAAGCACCCGAAGCGTCTGCTTCACCAAAGCTTCATTCTCTGGGTAAAAATGTTCTGGTGTTGGTTCCCCTCCAGAAAACGGTCCTTGTAGAGAAAGAATCGTCAAAAGAATAGGACTACCTGACGCAGATTAACATGAACCTATTGACACCATCCCCCCCTAAGGCCAGACGTGGGGTAATAAGAGGTATAAAGCCCCCCAGCATTGAGCTGTGGTATAGGGGAAGAAGTTGATGATGGATGAAGGTGGTGCCTCATCCAATGGTTGGGGTGGTGACGCTTTGGTCCTCACAGCAATGCTCCTCCAAAAGCTAGTAGAAAGCCTTCTTCCCTGGATGGTAGAGACAGCTTCTCCAACAGAAGCAGAGCAGGAGTGACTCCTTTTTTAATACCCTTGATTTTGGAAGGAACAATGAATCAGCAGGTGTCCCAATACTTTTGTCCATATATGTAGATCTCCCTTAACGTACTTCTGAGAGGTTGATTGATTGATTAGGGGCACTAATAGTGCAGCGCATGTCTTATACCGTGTTGTCTTACACTAGGTGGTTATAAGGAACATGTTAAATACCTCAATAGGAGGCTAAGCTCACAGATAACGACTCACTATCCCCTCTAAATGCAGTCCCAACCCTTTGAGAACAGTGTCAGAGAGTGTCAGGAAGGTCTACCGGAGATTATTTAACAGCGCGACACAGTTTACCGCAAGTGTGTCATGATTTAGGCATGCAGACTGAATGACAGCACAGTGCTAATGAGTGGCCGTAGGCTTCCTTTCCCGGTTAGCATTACATTAGCCATATAGCAAAACTCCAGCAGCAAACTAAACACGGTCCCTGAACACAGCCTGGCTGATGGACTACATTTGTGGTGATTGCATGAATATGTTTTTGGCTGAACCATCACTTTAAGCGTTGGGAAGAAGGAGAAAAAGAGATGGCGAAGCCGTAGAGAGCGACAAGCAGGGCAGACAAGCAGTGAGCTCCTACGGTTCAGCGAGCGTCTTAATGAAAACCAGTGGCTCGACCATCCTGATATTGGAAAATAAAGAAGCTTGTGGTAGCTCTTAGAAGAGGAGAAGGAGACGGAAAAAAGAGACCCTTCCAGAATTCTTCATAGCGTGCTGCAACCTTTCCCCTGCCCCTTCTTATCAGATGGGTTCAAAAAGTTAGACAAATAGCCAGCTATAAATAGCAGGCTGGTAGATGGCATCTGTGGCTCTGAGGTACACTGTCCTGGCCAATAGAGCAGGAGGCCCCAGTGTGTGCGTGCATGTGTGTGTGTGTCTATGTCTATGTGTGTGCATGTCTGTGGGCCTGTGTTTGGGTTTGTTTGTTTTCAGACATTTTCAGGAATACCAGAGAAGAAGAGGGCTAACCAGCATAACACCAGTATAATTCAGCGTGTTCTTGAACTGGGCCGTGAGATTTCCTGAGTTACAAGTGGGAAATTTCAACTGGAAGGCCCCCTCCTGCACGAGTCGGGAGAGCCTCACCGACCCTGAGGTCAAAATCAAATCCAATATGGCCCCAGCTACTACAGTAGTAAGAGCAACCGTCCAACCTCTATCTGTGGACGTGTTTCCATGATGCTTGGCTGCGCAAAATACAGCATAATGCGTTGTTGTGAACCGGTATCGCTAACAATGCTAACTCGGGACAATGCTAACCTTGGTCATAAAATGTGGGTCATATTTTGGTTAGATTCACCAGTAATGGATTGTCGAACCAGTTGTGGGAAATTAGCTGTTTTTGGAAATGTCTGGAAGTGGTGTAGAATTATCGCAACGTTTGCGGGAACACCATCAACTCTGTTCCCGCAGCTCCGACATCCAAACTTCCGAGGTACATAAAAGGCAGCACAACAGTCCTACTCTAGATAAAGTGCTATTTAACATAAATAAGTTGCAGGGTTTGAACTTTACACACTTTCAGGGCTATACAATGATCCATTCACTATTATCCACCATTAATAGAGAAATACACTCAGTAGTTAGAATGCTAGGTTAATGATCACAGGGTTGTGGGTTCGACCCCCGGGTCCACTAAGCTGCCGCTGTTGGGCCCTTGAGCAACGCCCTTTACTCTCCCTGCTCTAGAGGTGTTGTAGCATGGCTGACCCTGTATTCTGAACCCAGTTGTACTATATAAACTATATGGACAAAAGTATTGGGACACCTGTTTATTCACTTTTTCTTATGAAATCAAGGTAATTATAAAAGAGTTTGTCCTGCTTTTGTTGAAGTAATTCTCTCTACTGTCCAGGTAAGAAGGCTTTTACTAGATATTGAAGCATTGCTGTGAGGATTTTAGTCACAGGAACATGATGATCTACATCCCACCTCATCCCCAACTCATGCCAGTGGGTTCACGTCTTCTCCAGAAGGTCCTATTCTATTGGCAATATGTCTCTACAGGTACATGTATATTTATATTTTTATATATAAATGTGTGTGATGGTGTGGGGTGGGTGGTGATACCATGTCCTGACAAAGTATAAAAACCAACCTGTATGTGTGTGTGTATGTGTGGGAGGAGCAAGCAGTTTTAGGGCGGTTGTAGCCTGAGAGTGACCCTGACCCCTCCCCTCTAGGGAGAGCGTTGCTGGGCGGGGCCTGCCCCTGTGTTGTTGTCCGGCTCTGACCTAGATAGTAGTGTATGAGTGCAGTGTGTATGTGTGTGTGTGTGTGTGTCCAGGTGTCTGAAGCTGGAGGAGGCAACACCACACAGGGACACTGACAACCAGCAGCTCGCTAATCCTTTAATAAGGTGCCTGGAGCCAGTGCAAGGGCCGGGGTCACGGAGGGGACACACACACACACACAGACGTGCACTCTCGCCTCGGGTTCACCAACGTCACTAACTGCTCTCAAACTCACTCGCATGCACACACACACACACAAACACACTGCAAGTGCAACAGGAAGTGGTCTTATAACATGCACCCTCACACACACTTCACAGTCCACACTTGCCATTATTGTACGCTTTTCTGGAAGAGTTAGCGCTCGTTCACACCCCACACACAACCACCAAATCCCTTCTTCCACCCACCCACACACACACACACACACACACACACACACTACTGCTCTATGGGCTACAGCTTCATTTGAACTAAGGCTGACCAGCTGTTGCTATCTGGAGCTTTGTTGGTGGATGTGCTCCCTCAGGCCTGCACTTAACCTCCACAGCACACACGCATTTACACACCCATCACCTAGCAAATGCAGGCACGTATACACACACACAGCTACTGTGCTGTAAATACACTGCCTGAAAGCCAGTTTTAAAGAAATGCAGATCTCAGTAGGATATATTTGCTTAAATCATGGATGAATACAAATATTTAAATGTACAGAACTGTCCTAAAGTCCGAGACCACCCGTAACCCGGTCAAAACGGCCATTTTTTTTTAAGCTGCAGACAACAACAGCCTCAACAACTAAATCCTTTACCTTTATTACAGCTCCCATTCCTCTCAGGAGACCCCCTTTCTGTGTTTCTGCAGGGGCACCCTTCCACACCTTTCACCCAAGGTCCAAAGCTCACCACCTCATCTGTTAAACATGGTGGTGGGTGTTCTGAAATCTACAGGGAGGATTTTCCACACTTACAAAGTAAAGTCCTAGAAGTTAAAGCACTCTGTGCTTCTCATCAGCCAAAACCTCCCAAACACATTCAACGATGTTGAGGTCTGGACTCTGGGGTGGTCAGAGACCAGCAGTAGCTTCAGCAGTTTGCTCAGTTTGCTCAGTAAGAGCTTGTCCTTAATCAGCTCCACATCCTTTCAGACACTCATTTGTCTTCTCACAGTTAAAGGATGGACAGAAACACTTGTGGAGGTATTTTTTGGGCCCTGAGGCGAGAGTGGAGAGTGGATTCTCCCCATCTCTCAAAGAACATGTACCTCTGAAAATCAATCTTCTTAAAACTGTGGTAAAAAGTGCTAGCTACATTGGACAGTGTAATTATAACCATCAGTGGTAATAATAACGTTCTGTGAGGGGGCTTTTAGTAACAGCAAACTCTGCAGATGTCTGGTTCCATTCACAATCACTGTACGCAATACTGACTGAGGAAGTTTCTCCAGAACAGAGCGTCTCACACCAAAACCACTCTGAATCCCTTACTGTACGTTTTAAGGATTAAAACATGCAGACATTTCGAAAAAAGTGGTGGACTTGCCCTTTAAGCCAGCACCGTTAGATCAGTGCTCCACAATGCGACCAGTAGTTTTAGGCCCTGCCTCTGCTCTAACCAGCATGCAGATCATCACCCCGTAACCTGCCAGCTGATGAAATTATGCACTCCTCTCTTTCATTAGCATCCTCTCCCGTCTCAGATGTCCGAGCGGGCGCTTGTCTCTTGGCGCTGTTGCGGCTGGTGAGGAGGAAAAGCCACTCGCGGTGGCCGGGACACGCAGCATTAACCATTCAGCACATGCAAAGACCACTTATCACACGTGCCCTTTGATGTACTGTACTATAACAGTGCCATATGAATTCAGACACACACAGAGAGGGAGGGCGAGAGACACGTAGAGACACAAGAAGATAGAGGTAGAGAAAGAGAGAGAGAGAGAGAGAGAGAGAGAGAGAGAGAGAGAGAGAGAGAGAGGTAAAAGCATGGGAAATAATGCTAGAGGGAAAACAGGCCGAGAGAGCAGCGCGAGTAAAAGGAGAGTGAGAGGAGAGAGCAGTGGAGAAGGAAAAGGAGAGCGGGAAGTGTGTAAAAGAGACAAGCACCAGAGGGGCATGTGAGAGAGAGAGAGAGAGAGAGAGAGAGAGAGAGAGAGAGAGAGAGATGAGAGACAGAGAGAGAGAGAGAGAGAGAGAGAGAGAGAGAGATGAGAGACAGAGAAGGAGAAGGAGGGTGAGAGAGCAGAACACAAGAAAATGAGAAAGACAGGGAGTCTGATAGTGAGAGAGAGAGAGAGAGAGAGAGAGAGAGAGAGAGAGAGAGAGGGGGGGGAGAAAGTGAGAGAGGGGGGGAGAGAGAGAGAGAAAGAGAGGGGGGAGAGAGAGAGAGAAAGTGAGAGAGAGAGGGGGGGGGGAGAAAGTGAGAGAGGGGGGGAGGTTGTCATTCTGCAGGGTTTTCTCTGTGGGTATGATGACCCACTCAGACGGAGAGGTGAAGAGTTCAGCTGCTTCAAAGAGACTCGCTCGGCCTGCAGAGAGACGAGGGTTTGGGCTCTGCTCAATAATGCAGCACCATCATGATGCAACACCTGCCCCGGCCCAGAGACACACACACGCACACACACACACACACACACGTACGCACATACACACATACACACTTAAAGAATGGGCACCTCACATGCTTGACCAGAGGCTGCTGCTGTGTTCACCACAAACGCGATCACTGTGTGAAAGTGAGGGGCTGTGATTATGAAACAGGAACCTACTGCGAACGAGTGCCGGCCCCAAACCCGGCACACACCCAGCCACTGATCTGTGGATGCTCTGTACAAGAATCTACACCCTTAAACGCTTCTCCAAGGCTTTCCTTAGTAAGGGCAATGCTTCTCCACTATATGTCCAAATGTTTGTGGACACCCCTGCTAATGAACCCACTCAGCTACTTCAAGTTGCCCCTACTGCTGACACAGATGTGCAAATGCACACACACACACACACACACACACACACACACACACACAGCTTGTCTAGTCCCTGTAGAAAAGTACTGCCAATAGAATAGGACTCTCTGGAACAGATTAATAAACATGATCCTATTGGCTCCATGCTCCCTAATGCCAGGCGTGGGCTAGAGGGGTATAAAACCCCCCAGAATTGAGCTGTGGAGCAGTGGAAGAACTGTGGCTCATGGGTTATAGATCACAAGGTTGTGAGTTCTTTACCCCGGCCTGTTAAGCTGCCACTGTTGGGCCCTTGAGCAAGGCTTTGAACCCTCTCTGCTCCAGGGGTGCTGTATCATGGGTGACCCAGGGGTCTGGCCCTGACTTTCTGAGCTGGGATAGGGTTCCACTACTGCTATGCGTTCTGTAATATCTAGAACCCCAAAGGCAGGGAGAGGGACAGGCCTTTTTAACGTTGTTTACTGTGATTGGCTATTTCTCTCTCAGCTCTGAAAGAACTATTCGATTTTTACAGTAAAGTAGTGAGATTACTTTTCCTGGAAGTAATTGGTAAAGTAATTCAATTACAGATCAGAGAAGTAATTAGTTGTAGATTGTAATGAATGACTGTTTACTGAAAAATGAGTTTAGTAAAATGCAGTTTCAGCTTTTTTCTAACTTTCTGAGTTGTTTTGCTGGACCTGGCAACCCCGCCTGCATCACTGTATTGAGCGGGCTTCCAGCATCGTGGAGTGAGTTGTTTATAAGTGTACTTTGGAGAGTGCGTTCGGCGGTAGCTCGATTTTGTTTAGCTCTTTGGTTGTTTGAAGTGCACTGCCCGCTTCAGCCCAATGCAAGTGAGCAGACTGCTGAAGTATCTACTCTCCTCTCAGAGCAGCTCTAGACCTCCAACGCTGACTTCCACCTTCATCATACATCATCATCAGAAGATTTAAACACTGTTCAAACCAGTGAAGCTCACTGGTTACATGTAAGATTTCCCCCATGTTCTAATTTGACTGTAAGGTGTGGTTTTCTCAGGTACTGGCAACCCCAGGCCCACTGTAGCTGCTCTGGCCTGGCCCCTGAAATCGCAGGCCTGAAGTGAGCCACGGCTCTAATTGGCTGGGTGTGATGATGAAGGCTGAAGCCTCGGGGGGTTGGTGAGGGTGGTGGGGAACAGAGCCATCCATCCAGAAACCAGTCTGAACAACAAGGTGGGCTTTTGGATCCGTCTCAGTCACAGGGATGAAGAGATAAACCCGCCAGTAAGACGGAGCATTTCGCACACAGGTGGGTACCGTAGCTCTCGAAACGCTGCAGGCCTGTGTGCCCCCCTGGTGCAGCTCCGCGTCAGGGCCCATCTGTTGAAACCCAGTCACAGCTAGTGCGGAGGGACTAACAAGGCAGCGGTAATTAGCCCCAGGATGCTACCAGCACCCATCAGACAGATGTGGGGGGAGAAGTGGACATGCTGTTAACTGGTTTGATCAGAACGTGAGGAGGGGGGGTGACCTACTTAAAAAACAGGATGATGCAACTCTTCACAATGGGCAGTTATGAAGCGAGACAGAGATGAGCATGTTCTGCTGCTGCTGGATAAAAAAATAAAAAATAAATAAAAAACACTCAACCTGAACCCATCATCAGGGTTTCTCAGAATGAGGGGCAAACGTGCAGTGGGCTGTGTCCGGGTCAAGTTCATAAACTGCCTTTATTCAGTTACTGTCCTTACTGTGGTGAGATGAGCAGCTTTTCTAAACTGAGAACTTGTAAAAAAATGTATGAAAAAATATTTAAATTAAAATAAATAACATATTCTAATATATATATATATATATATATAAAATGTAATTCTATATTCTTTTTTTCTTTTTACAAACAATGCTTTTTAAAATGTACTAAAACAAATAAAGTACAAGGTAAATAAGTGATATCAACATAAGCGATATTTTTTTTTACCTTTTTAAATTTAAAAAGGTATTTATTAATAAAACAAAATATATAATAATTATTATTTATATATTATAATCATAAAAAGTAATTATATATACATATCATTTGTAAATAATGTATTTTTATTGTATTAAAATAACTTAAATAATATAGAAATAAGTGAATAAATGACATCAAGAATTTATATACACATGTAATATATATATATATATATATATATATATATATATATATATACATACATGTAATTTTATAATTGATATATTAATATATAAATGAAAAAAACATTTATAATTATTGTTATTATAATAAGTATTCTATTTATAGTTATAAAATGTAATTCTAGATTTATACATATGTTTTAAATAATGCATTTATATTTAAAAAATATTAAAATAATATAAATACAATAGAAATAAGTGAATAAGTGATATCCACATAATGGATATATTTTTCTATAAAACATAAATTAAAAGTGATTAAAATGGCCATTTGTTTACCATAAAATTCCAATGTATATTTATTATTATGCTATTTGTATTCATAAAATTGTTTTAAAATAATTTCACATAAAACGTTTAAATTATTTAATCAGTATTAAATATTTATTACTGATGTGTCAAAATAACAACTAATAATCACACTACAAAAAAAACCTGTATGCAATAACAACCCCTAATACACTCAGGCTACTAATTACGCCTTTAATTGGTTACATTCAGTGGCACTGCCGTCCATCACCCTGCGGATTCATCCATAACCCTGCAGACTGCGACCCCAAGAGAGGGGCACGGGGTTGCCAAGACAACCCAGGTCATGAGGACAGAGTGGATGTGAGGCTGTGAGTCAGAAGCACACGACCCACCCCCACCTGCCCTCGCTCGCTCTAACCCAAGGACGTCGGCTCGCTCTGATGCGACACACTCGCTCCTTCACTGCAGACCCTGGGTTTCCATGGCGACGCCGGACCGCTGTAGCGGGCAGCCAAACGTCACGCCTGCTGCAGTGGGACGCCTGACGGCTGGGCAGCTAACGGAACGGGTTAACGGGAGTCCGCTGTGGGTCCAGAACAGCATGCAGAGTGCAGCATGAGAGGAAGAGGGGCTGCAGTGGTCTCAAGTGGACGAGACCGCCGCTATGGAGCTGGACTGGCAGCATGTGCACACAAACACACTGCAGACAGGTACTAGTGAGGTTAATCTCTGACCTCACGCTGATTCAATTATTGTTCTTCAGGAGAAGATTCAGTGAATCATGATACCTAGAATTTGCACTGCAGTTATTATAGCATACACTATTATATACAGCGAACAGCCATAACATTAACACCACCGGCCTAATATTGAGTAGGTCCACCTTGATCACCACAACATGCCTGAGCACTCGAGGCATGGACTCCACAAGACCTCTGAAGGTGTCCTGTGGTATCTGGCAGGTCCTGTAAGTTGTGAGGTGGGACCTCCATGAGCGTCAGTGAGCCTGGTCACCGGTTCACAGGTGGTTCCTTTCCTAAACTGACCACTGCATATCGGAAAACCTTACGAGACTTGCCTGATGTTTTTGAGAGGTTCTGACCCAGTTGTCCCAGACCCAGACGCCACTGTAGATGAAGATAATCAATGGCTTTCTTTTCGAGCCGAGCCGTACTTGAAGCTGGAAGGGCTCTTGGTGCAGATCGGCTTTTGACCATCGCCATCTAGTACGAAGGGGCTGGCTGGTCCAGTCTTGGCTTTGTAGGCCAGAGTCAGGGGTTTGAATTTGATGTGGGCAGCAGCTACAGGAAGCCAGTGAAGAGAGAATGCAGCAGTGGAGAGACATGGCTGAACTTAATTAATAAATAGTTCTGATCAGAGGAGGATGGCTCGGGTCTCCCTTGTGAGCCTTGGTTCCTCCCAAGGTTTCTTCCTCCAGCTCTGAGGGAGTTTTTTCTTGCCACTGTGGCCGTTGGAGCTCACTGGGGGTCTTAGATTTTTCATATCTTCTTATGTCTATTTACTTTTACTAATTACTGATTGTGTAAAGCTGCTTTGTGACAACAACAGCACCTCCATCTCTCAGTATTAACCACATTGACAAATGACCACATGCATACACAAATGTGCACATATACCCTCGCTCAGACGAGTGCACTTCTTATTCTTTACTTCTAGTTCTTTCCTTCACTGAAAAACTCACCCTGACACACACACACACACACACACACACACTCTCAGCACTCACAGTCAGGACAGCAATAGTCTTGATTTCCAGGTGATAGCATTGCTCGCTTTTGCTGCGCCACAGAACTGGAGTGATCTTCTGAGTGCAGCTTAGTTCACATACACAGCTAACTGTTTCCACCGAGTTCCACCACACAAACAGTGTCCCTGAGAAACGACCGAGCACATCCCTCATTTCTCCAGCACACCACCAGTTCTGTCTCTACTGGCATGAGTCAAGCGGTCTGGCTAACAGCTCTGCTAACTAGCAGCAGATAGGTGAAGGGTGGCAGGGCCACAACACCCCTTCTAATGAATGCTTTCAGCTACTTTAGGTTGCACCTGTTGCTGACACAGCTGTGCAAATGCACAAACGTAGATTTTCTAGTCCCTGTAGAGAAATACTTCCAATAGAATAGGACTCTCTGGAGCAGATAAGTAAACATGAACCTATTGGCACCATGCTGCCTAATGCCAGGTGTGGGCTAGAGGGGTATAAAGCCCCCCAGCATTGAGCTGTGGAGCAGTGGAAGAACTGTGTTCTCTGGAATGATGGTGATGCTCCATCCAGTATGTTTGGGATGGATGGGGGAGTTGGGGATGATGAAGTGGGGTGGTTATCATCCAACATCCTGACCTCACTAACGCTCCTGTTGCTGAATATAATCAAATCCTCACAGCAATGCTCCTCTAAAATCTAGTAGAAAGTTGTCCTGCCTGGACAGCAGAGGCAGAAGAAACTATTTGTAAAGCCATGATTGCAGGAAAGCAATCAATGCAATGAGAAGGTGTCCCAATACTTTTGTCTTCACAGTGTAGCCTCTACTGTTTCGTTGCCAATAAAGGGTAGCATCTTTATTGGTTCTTTATGAACCCTAAAGCAGTTCTAATATGGTACTAATGAAATAACCTTTGGTAGCACCCTTATTGATCCAACAATTCTTCCTCATGAAACCAAACGTGGATCTTCTAAGGCATCGCTCAAAGGGCCTTGGGTAGCACCTTCATTGGTCCAAAGATGGTTCATTGGAACCAAAAGTGGTTCTTTTTCAACATCACTGGTAGCACTTTCATTGGTCCATTACACAACCAAAAGTATTTCTCTCATTGCACTGCTCAAAGAGCCTTGGGTAGCAGCTTTATTGGCCTAGAAATGGATCTTTGTGGAACCAAAACATTGGAAGCATCCTTATTGGTCCCAAAATGTTTTTTATGCCATTAATCAAGTAAGTTTTGGTAGTACCTTTATTGGTCCAAGGCCGTTCTTTATGGAACCAAAAGTGGTATCACTCAATACTTTTATTGGTCAATAAATGGTTCCTTATGAAACCAAAAGTGGTTATTTTAAGCCATCACTCAAAAACCCTTTGGAAGCCCCTTTTTTGGTCCCAAAATGTTTATGCCTTTGCTCACATATGTTTTGGGAGCACTTCTATTGGTCCATTACACAACCAAATATGGTTCTCCCATTGCACTGCTCAAAAAAACTTGTGTAGCACCTTTACTGGGCCAGAAATGGTTCCTTATGGAACCAAAAGTGGTTCTTTTAAGCCATCACTCAAAAAAACATGGGTAGCACCTTTATTGGTCCCAAAATGTTTGCATGCCATTGCTCAAGTAATGGCACCTTTATTGGTCCAAGATGGTTCTTTATAGAACCAAAAGTGTTTTCTTTTTTAACAACACTCAGTTTTGTAGCACTGTCATTGGTCCATTACACAACCAAAAGTGATTGAAAAGAAAAACCAAGCAATGAGAAGTTTTGTTGCCAATAAAGGGTAGCACCTGTATTGGTCCAAAAAAGGTTCTTTATGAACTCTAAAACAGTTCTAATATGATACTGCTGAAATAACCATTGGTAGCACCCTTATTGATCCAAAAATGGTTCTTTATGGAACCAAAAGTGGTTGTTCTATGGCATCACTCAAAAAAAACAAAAAAAAAAAAAAAAAACTTTGGAAGCATCCTTACTGGTCCCGAAATGTTTTTTTATGCCATTAAATAATAATTAAAATAAGTTAAATAATTGGTACCTTTATTGGTCCAAGATGGTTCTTTATGGAACCATGATGATTTCTTATGGAATCACTCAAAGAACCTTTGGTAGCACCTTTATTTTGAAGGTTGTACAACTACCAGCTCTCCACAGCTCAACCCATTCCCAGCTGCCTTCACAGCTGAGAGCGCTCCTGTACCTGAACGGAGCTTTTCTAATGACCCGATGTGCATATTCAGTCTCTGGTGACTTTGAGCTGTAACTAAACAAGCAGCTAAAGCGCTGCTGGTCACTGTCCACCTGAGGACGGCCAGCAGAATGACCCGAGGTCAGCGGCAACCGCGCAGCTGTGTGAAAAACAAGCTCTGTGTTTATAAACATGAAAAGAGTCGTCCCTAACTCTCTGTCCCTCTCTGTGTTTTCTCTTGCTTACTGTTTCACACTCATTCTCTACCTCTCTCTCTCTCTCTCTCTGTTTCCCTCACTGTTCCTCACTTAGTCTCTCTCACTCACTGCTTCTCTCCCACACTCCCCCTCTTACTTTTTTTCCTTAGTCTGGCACACACACACACGAACACACTCATATACACACTCACACACACACACACACACTCGAATTGTGACCTGGGGCCAGGCTGCACACGTGTAAAGAGGCGCTGTGTAGCCGGGGCTGAGTCACAGCACAGCGAGAGCAAGAGAACACCAGCAGCTGGTGTGAGGTGCCTGTCAAACACACACACACACACACACACACACACACACACACACACTCTTGCACACACACACAAACGGCACTGAATCATTCTCCATCATCCTCTGTAATAGACTCCATCTCTATCTCCCTCTCTCTCGCCCTCCTTTCCGAGCTTCTCTCCTCGGTTTTCGATGTTATCCTACACTCTCATAAGTAAAGGTGCTTCAAATGGTTGTTTGAACAAAGCCGTCGAAGAACCACCTTTGGTTCCATAAAGAACCATGTTTGCTTACAGACATGGTTCTTAATGGAACCAAAAGTGGATATTCTCTTTTCTATATACACTTTATGGACAAAAGTATTGGGACACCCCTCTAAATCATTGAATTCAGGTGTTTCGTTCAGTCCCTTTGTCACAGGTGTAAAAAAAAAAATCAAGCCTCTAGCCATGCAGTCTGCCTTTCTTCCACACATTAGTGAGAGAATGGGAGGTTCTACAGAGCTCACTGACTACACTTCCTCCATCAGCTGTGAGTGGTGTTATTATTGAACAGTGGAAGAGTTTAGGAGGAACAGCTCACAGAGAGCAGCTCAGTGTCCACCGAGTGTCTGTCAGACCACGTAAAGTTACAGAGCAGAAAAGCCTCCAACTGACTACAACCAACTACAACTGTCAATAACTGCAGCAGAGCTCCAGACCTGCTGCTGCTGTTAGAGCTTAGAGCAAAGGGAGAACGACTCCATATTAATAAAGCCTATAGGTTTAGAATGGGAGGTCATACAATCTCCATAAATGTAATGTGTGTCCCAATACTTCTGTCCATATGGTGTAGTACCTTATTGAACCTTCAACCATGAAGAGCAGACCAGACTAAATGTCTGAGATTTAAATAAAACAGACTCCTCCAGAATAATCCTCTCCAACCATGTTCTGATCATCTGCAGCTGATGTTCTGCACCTGGTTCTGATTGAAGTAGTAATAAATGTGTGTTGTGGTGTTATTAAATTTTTAGAAATGATGTTTTAAGGTGTTTCTCCAGATGAAGATCAAATGTCCAGATGTTTAAATATGTTCAAAAAGACAAAGGTTTTCATTGGTTCAGAAAAGCACTGACCAATATGGGATGGGGATGCTGGGAATAATGGGATGTTCTGGAGCAGTCACACATGAGCCTAAGGCTCCAATGCCCATTGGCAATAGTCTCTATGCAGAAAGGTCTTCCGGGTATCGCTAAGCCAGCTTATCGGCTTCCTGCAAAACACGGAAGTTAGCCATTTGTACGAGCTGTCGGCAGATGTGGTGGATCCGTGTTATCTAGAATGATGGAGCTCCATCCAAAGAACCATCTGAAGCCCCTTTATTTGTACGAGTGTGAGGTAGAGAAGCATGTGTGATGTGAAGTACCCGAGAAAACTCATTTTCATGCCGTTTCTGAGGCAAAAAGATCAGAAGCTGTTTACCCGTGACATTTTTATTGATTGTGACTCATGATCGGATGTGTGTGTAGGCCTGTAATTACTGACTCATTGGACGGCAGCGATTTCTAAATGAATTAAAGCACATTCACAACAATCGTTTTCACCAGGAAAATAACCAGAGAGCGCTCCCTTCAGTGCAGCCCGGTGTAAAAAAGCCTACATCCTCTACAGAGAACAGATCTCTACATATCGTACATATCGTTACTGGCATGCAAAAACCTTGTATCTCCAAAATGGCTCATTTACAGGAGAAGGTAAAAGCCTTCTAAACTTTAGATGGACATCATTGTAAAAAGATTTTATATCCAACTCAAATGGAGCATTTCTATTATTCCATTCATCATGAACTTCAGACACAAGGTAAAGAACAGCTGCCAGATTTGCATAATAATTTTAAACAGTGAGAAACTGCCAAAAATGGAGATACAAGGTTTTGTACTCAACATACTGTTTATGTTCTTAGAAAGTAGGGGAAAAACATCAATAAATAGTTTGTGGACACCCCTACTAATAAACGCAGCTTCTTTAGGTTGCACCAGTTGCAGACCCTGTTAAAAAGTACTGCCAATAGAATAGGACTCTCTGGAGCACATATATGTCAACATATTGGCACCATGCTGCCTAATGCTAGGCGTGGGCTAGAGGCGCATAAAGCCCCCCAGCATTGAGCTGTGGAGCAGTGGAAGAACTGTGTTCTCTGGAATGATGGATGGTGGTGCTCCATCCAGTACCTTTGGGATGAGCTGGGGATGAGTTGGAGTGGGGAATGCAATCAAATCCTTACAGCAATGCTTCTCCAAAATCTAGTAAAAATGAAAGCCCTGGACATTAGAGACAAACATTTATCCAATAAAAGCAGGATACACTCTTTTTTAATTCCCTTATTGTATGAGCAGGTGTCCCAATACTTTTGTCTATATAGTGTACCTACAAAGATTGTTTTTTTTGTTTTGTTCATTGTGTTCCATACAATAACTTAAACAGAAATTGAGCTTATTAATATTAGGAAACATTGAAAGGTGTTATTGTAGATTGTTTGTGCAAATTACACGGTTTTGTTGATTGTAAAAAAAAGGGAAACAGACTTAAACAACGCCTTTCATATTTAAGTCTGTTTCCCAAAGAGTACTTAGCACTTTTTTAACAATCAACAAAACCGTGTAATTTGACCTGGGGTGTCCAAACTTTTGCACAAACAATCTACAATAACGCCTTTCAAAGATCCCAAAACGCTTTAAAAACACTTCATCAAATATACAGCATATAGTAAACGGGGGTGGGCTGGATGATGCCAAGCATGCCACAGCCATCCATTAATATTATCTTCCAATCAGAACAAAGGAGGCTACAAAGCCAACCAACGGGGAGCCTTCTTTCAGCTGTTCCTTAATTCTTACAGACAATCAGAGTAAAACACTGAAGATAGCCATAACTTCAAAGAGCCTAAAGAAGAAGGAGAAATTACCACAACAACAAACCAGAGAACAAACACTGTAAAGAATCTCTTTCATTTTAACTCCTTTGTTCATCCTTTCAGGGAATAAACTTTCTTTTAAGATAAAAAATGTCTTCTTTTAATCTTTTTCTAATGTGATCAAGGTTACCTCCTCTGTCTGAAGCTTGAATACGCTCAATACCCAAAACATCTGACTTTCCAACATATGACTCTTATGTTCTTCAATACGGATCAAAGCTGGTTTGACTGTTTGGGCTTACAGAATTTTCTTTACACTATATGGACAAAAGTATTGGGACACCTGCTCATTCACTGTTCCTTCTGAAAGTAAGGGTATTAAAAAGTAAAAATTTGTTGGAGTAACTGTCTCTACTGTCCAGGGAAGAAGGCTTTTAACCAGATTTTGGAGGAGCATTGCTGTGAGGACTTGACTGCAGTGAGCGTCAAGAGCGTTAAGAAGGTCAGGATGTGGGCTGATGATCATCACCCCACCTCATTGTCCCCAACTCTCCAACTCATCCCATCCAAAAATACTGGATGAAGCTCCACCACCCTCATTCCAGAGAGCACAGTTCTTCCACTGCTCCACAGCTCAATGCTGGGGGGCTTTATACCCCTCTAGCCCACGCCTGGCATCAGGTAGCATGATGCCAAAAGGTTCATCATGTTTATCTGCTCCAGAGAGTCCTATTCTATTGGCAGTTCTTCTCTACAGGGACTAGACAAGCTGTGTGTGTGTTTTTGCACATCTGTGTTCATTATAAGGGGTGTCCACAAACATTTGGACATATAGTGTATACACAAGAGCCTGACAGACACTAATTTTTTGCATTTTGTCTCTTATCCAGTGATGGGCGTCCATCAGGCTCTGTTTCTATAGGACTGCCAGATTGGAACGGAGCCGGACGGATGCCCATCGCTGTGAGACAAAAGGTATAAAAATGGACGTCTTTTAGGCTCTGTTCCTTCAGCAGGCGACGCTAAAATATGCATTCCCACTGCCAACCAATCACTACTGATATACTGAGAAGGTAAATTAGAATTAAACATTTATTCTAATTCAGTTTAATTGATTATCTCTGAAAGCCCTACACCAGACATGCCCAGTACTATGCAAAGTCTCCAGTTCCACCTAGATTATCTAATCAGTCCTACATTACAGTAAATCAGGTGAGCTGCTGGTGGAACTGAGCCGTTCCACACAGTGTCTGGAGCTTACAGAGATGATCAGCACCCAAACCTGGGTTCTTCTAACCGTGTTCTTCCAGCTGTTTTCTGGGTTCTTCTAACTATGTTCTACAGTGTTCTTTACAAGTGGACTCTCACTGATTCTTATTATTTGGGTTTATTCTAATGTTATATACAGTTTTACAGGTAGACACTCGCACTCACTCTCTGTTTATTACTCTCTTGGGGTTATTGTAATGTTATAAACAGGTAATTACAGGTAGACACTCGCTGACCACTGACTATGTTTATTTCTGTTTATTCTAATGTTATATAGAGTTAACTGCAGGTAGACACTCTCACTGACCACTGACTATGTTTATTTCTGTTTATTCTAATGTTATATAGAGTTTTACAGGTAGACACTCTCACTGAACAATGACTTTATGTTTATTTGGGTTTATTCTAATGTTATATAGAGTTAATTACAGGTAGACACTCTCACTGACCACTGACTATGTTTATTTGTGTTTATTCTAATGTTATATAGAGTTAATTACAGGTAGACACTCTCACTGAACACTGACTATGTTTATTTGGGTTTATTCTAATGTTATATAGAGTTAATTACAGGTAGACACTCTCACTGACCACTGACTATGTTTATTTGTGTTTATTCTAATGTTATATAGAGTTAATTACAGGTAGACACTCTCACTGACCACTGACCATGTTTATTTAATGTTATATAGTGTGTGTTATATAGTGTGTGTCCCCAGCAAGACGGAGTTGCTGTACATCCCGGGAACTGCTGGACCAAGAAACGATCTTGCCATCACCTTCGAGAACTCACTGGTCACTCCCTCTACTGAAGCCCGAAGCCTTGGTGTAGTGATGGATGATCAGTTATCGTTCTCAAGTCATGTTGCAAACGTAACTCGGTCCTGCAGATTTCTTCTGTACAACATCCGGAGAATTCGACCCTTCCTCTCTAGAGAGGCCACCCAGGTGCTTGTTCAGTCTCTCGTCACTTCCAGACTTGACTACTGCAGCTCTCTTCTGGCTGGTCTCCCTCTGCGCACCATCAGGCCCCTGCAACTCATCCAGAATGCAGCGGCACGGGTCGTCTTCAATGTCCCTAAATTCAGCCATGTCACTCCACTGCTGCGTTCTCTCCACTGGCTTCCTGTAGCTGCCCGCATCAGATTTAAAACCCTGACGCTGGCCTACAAAGCCAAGAACGGACCAGCCCCTCCGTATCTGATGGCAATGGTCAAAAGCCGATCCGCACCAAGAGCCCTTCGAGCTTCAAGTACGGCTCGGCTCGACCCACCATCCCTCAAAATCCGCGGAAGACAAGCGTCCAGGCTTTTTTCTGTCCTGGCACCAAAGTGGTGGAACGAGCTGCCCCTGGATGTCCGAACGGCCGAGTCGCTCGCTGTCTTCAAACGCAGACTGAAGACCCACCTCTTCAGAGAGTACTTGGACGAATAGTTCTATGGTCGCCTTATTGTATTGTGTTTAGTAATGTCTAAGCTTGGAGGTATCTTTTGTATTAGTCTATTCTAACTAGCTGAGGTTTTCTTGGGTAAATAGCAAAGCACTTTGTAAGTCGCTCTGGATAAGAGCGTCTGCTAAATGCCATAAATGTAAATGTAAATGTGTTTGGATAAAGCACACTCACTGCTGAGATTTGCAGAACTGAGTTTTACAGAACTGTTAAATTTATTAGCAGCTGTGTTAATCACCTGTGCCGGTAGCCTGCCAGACAAACGCCTATATTACTGCTGACCTGTCCATCTGTTTCAGAACAAAATGCTCACAAAATACATCTTATTCAATCCATACCCCCCCACCCTCAACCCGCACCCCCCCTCACAACGATTCTCTGTAAACAATCGATGACACCTGCACTAATAACAGCCACGCGGTGGGCTAATCAAATATATATGGGGCTCAACCGAGACACAGCAGTGGACAGATGAAGACCAAGACACATCACCTTTTAGTCTCAAACTACGTGGTCACCCTTGTCTTCTAAAGTTCAGATAAAGATTGGGCCAGTGGCCCCAAAAGAGCAATCGATGGGTTTGTTTTGGCTGAAGACTGCTGGGGATGAAAAGGATATTGACTGCGCAACATGAAAAGGAATTGACCCTCTAGTTTCTGCCCAAAACGCAGGAGGAGTGAGGTGTATGAGAGGGAGAGAAAGTGAGAGAGAGAGAGAGAGAGAGAGAGAGAGAGAGAGAGAGAGAGAGAGAGAGGGAGGGAGGGAGGGAAGGAAGAGAATGATGAAGAGAGGATTGAGAGAAGAGAGAGAACTAGCGAGAGAGTGAGATAGAGAGAGAGAGAGAGAGAGAGAGAGAGAGAGAGAAAGAAAGAAAGAAAGAAAGAAAGAAAGAAAGAAAGAAAGAGAGAGAGAAAAAGAGGTGGGAGAGAGAGAGCGAGAGACAGAGAGGAGATAAGAGATAGAAAATGAAAAAGAGAGAAGGGGAAAGAGAGAGAGAGAGAGAGAGAGAGAGAGAGAGAGAGAGAGAGAGAGAGAGATACAGAGGACAAGGAGGAGAGAGATACAGAGAGAAGTACGAGAGAGAGAGGGGAGACAGTGAGGAGATAAGAGATAGATAGAGAGTGAAGAAGACAGAAAGAAAGAGAGAAACATAAGAGACACTAAAATGAGAGAGAAAGAAGACAGAGGGAGAGAGAGAGAGAGAGAGAGAGAGAGAGACAGAAAGGTTGGTGGAGGAAGAGAATGACAGAGGAGGAGAGAAAGGAGGAGGGAAAGGAAGAGGGAGGGGGGCATAGAAAGAGAATAAAGGAGAGAGATATAGAGAGAAAGAGTTGTTAGAGAGAGAGTAAGGGCGAGAGAGAGAGGCAGCCAGAATGGGAGAAAACAAGGGGGGAGAGAGGGAGGTGGACAGTTACATAGAGAGATAGATAATAATAATAATAATAATAATAATAATAATAATAATAATATTATTATTATTTCTCACACACTGACCTCAGCGGCCAGCAGATCAGCGCTGGCCTCTTTCACTCTTATTAACAAAAGCTGCATTTTTGGTAACATTTTGGCTTGTGGGCAGCAGCCAGATGTCCCCACAGTGACAAACTGTCCATGGGCACATTTGTCCCTCGCAAAGAGCTAAACACACACACACACACACACACACACACACACATTTGCACATACGCGCACACACATACACCCAGTCTGTTTCCAGAGTAATGCTTCCATATTCTTTGGTTTGGGACACAGCCTACGAGAGTGCAGTTAATGCTAATGACTTCATTATATTGGGCACAGCTGGGCTGCGTCCCAATCGCATTTCTACACACTAATCCTATAATATATATGCTAATCCTAATAGGTTAGTACTCATACTATTAACGTACTAAGCTAACATACACCATATGTCCAAATGTTTGGACACCCCTTCTAATGAATGTATTCAGCTGACTTAAGTTGTACAAATTGCTGACACAGATGTGCAAATGCACATACACTGCTTGTCTAGCCCCTGTAGAGAAATACTGCCAATAGAATAGGACTCTTTATCTGAAGCAGATAAACATGTACCTAATGGCACGGTGCTGCCTAATGTCAGCCGTGGGCTAGAGGGGTATAAAGCCCCCCAGCATTGAGCTGTGGAGCAGTGGAGGAGCTGTAATCACTGGAATGATGGTGGTGGTGCTCAATCCAATACTATTGGGATGAGTTGGGGATGAGGTGGGGTGGTGGTCATCCAACGTCCTGATGCCCTGGGTAGCTCCTCCTATAAACTAGTTAGCATTGCTATTGCATGCAATTGGCACACACCCCTGGTCCTCAGGGGGTTAAAAGGGGGCAAACACAGGCCCTGCTTGTACCCATGTCTTACCTGACAGCTTCATTAGCAGTTCTGAGGCCACCTTCATGTTGATGTCCTGGCTCAGCAGGCTGCTCTTGGCCAGCATGGGACTGCCCTCCTGGCGTGGCCTGCTGGGTCCCGTGGGGCCGTCCTGGGCCAGGCTGAACGAGGGGCCGCGAGGTGGGCTCAAGGGCTCCTCGGCCTGGGGCTCCTCCTTCACACAGAACGTACCCTTCAGCGCCTCCTTCTGGTTGGCCGCTGCAGGGCGAACATGGGAGAGAGAGAAAGAGAGAGAGAGACAATTTGAACCATCTTTTCTCCTTTTCTTGCAAGAACACACACACACACACACACACACACACACACACACACACACACACACAAACGAGGAGGCTCGAAATAGGATTTTCTGCATGTGGTGGTTTATCGCTAAAGCCATAGCAATAACAGTCACTGTTCATGCGTTTGAAGCGCAGGGGGTGGCGGGGGGGAGGTTATTTATTTATTTTCTGTCCGACGCCTCTGGTGCTGAATTTGTTTAGAGGGCTCATTTTGCATCTGGGCCACACATAAAGAGCTAGGTGGGGAGTCTTTCTGGAGGAAGGCGAGCGAGGCGGTACTGCAGGGTTATTTAACGAAGCATCAGGACTGAAGAGCTGCTGTGGAATCCTGAGCCGCTAGCGCAACACACACAGAGAAAGAAGGACGCCTTTGACGACGTGTCTTCTGAGGGCAACAGGGGCATCTTCAAAGGACCCCTATCCCACCGGCCCCCCTTTTGTTTTGTCTCGCTCCGCAGCGAGCACCATACCAGGCATACCGCGTCTGAACCAGATTTCTATGCAAATATCTGCATTTTGCTTTTTGCCCATTTATCACACACACATGTGTGTGTGTGTGTGTGTGTGTGTGTGTGTGTGTGTTTATGTACTAAAAACAGCTAGAACTCATTTCTACATTACCATTTTAAAGCCTCTGCTTATCTCAGCTGGCTTTTGTTACTCAGCCTTTGCCTTAAGTGATATAGTACATGTAAATAACCTCTGTTCCGATTGGCTGAACCATTCACAAGTGAACGATACACTGTTGTGTGTGTGTGTTTGTGGACGCCCCTTCCAATGAAGACATTTAGATGCTTTACGTTGCACCCAGTGCTGACACAGATGTGCAAATGCGAGCACACCCTCACACACACACACACACACACACACACACACACACACACACACACACACACACACTAGCTTGTCTAGTCCCTGTAAGGAAGGACTATCAATAGAATAGGACTCTCTGGAGCAGATAAGCATGACCCTATTGGCACCATGCTGCCTAACGCCAGGCGTGGGCTAGAGGGGTATAAAGCCCCCAGCATTCCCAGAACTGTGCTCTCTGGAATGATGGTTGATGCTCTATTCAATCCTTTTGAGACATGAGATCTGGTACAGATGGATGTACGTGGATGGCATGGGTGGAGCCTACCCCCTGGGCAACCAGCAGGGTGGCGGAGAGAAAGATGGGGGAACCCGAACTCATGATCCCCAGGCCAAAGCGGTAGTGCATTAGCGGTAGCAAGTTCAAAGCCAGAGCCATGCCGTCTTGCAATCGGCAGCCGGAGTAATCGGCCGAGCTCTCTCAGACTCTGGCTGCTGATTGCTTTTCGGTAGAGTCCGAAAAACCTCGACCGATTATGCATCTCGGACTCCGGCTGCTGATTGCAAGACGGCATGGCTCTGGCTTCAAAATCCAAATGACTCAGCAGTCTAATGTGCTACCCAGATTTTAGCAATCAGCAGCCGGAGTCTGAGAGAGAGAGAGATAGAGAGAGATTCCGCTAATTGCAAAGCGACATTGCTCGGACTTCGAACTTGTGACCCCGAGGCCATAGCGTTCGAAGCCAGAGCCATGCCGTCTTGCAATCGGCAGCCGGAGCAGTCCGAGATGCATAATCGGCCGAGCTCTTTTGGACTCTACCCCTATGGCAGAAATCAGCAGCTGGAGTCTGCTGAGAGAGAGAGATCCCGCTAATTGCAAAGCGGCATTGCTCGGACTTCGAACTTGTGACCCCCGGTGGGTACATGGCGCTATCTACATCCCACTTAAGTGATGCTGGCCGGCACAGGCGGACGCAGCACTTTCCACAAAGCGTGTCAGCTACCCAGTTTGAAAAGAGGCGATGGCTGGCTTAGCATGTACTGGAGAAGTGTCTCCTAGTGTCGGGAGCATTAGTAGTGCTAGTGGGAGCTACGAAGAAGTGGGTCAACTGGCAGGACCAAACTGGGAGAAAAGGGGGAAAAAAAGTGACCAAAGCTGGTGATAGGTCGAGATATCAGTGAAGGCATTAATTAGCATCTCCTGGTAGGACTTGTTCTGATGCTTCCACTACTAGAACTTCTTAAACCAGCTCTTCTGAGGCTCACAATGACTGAGATCCCATTTTCCCCCGTTCCTCGAACATTATTTACCTTGATTATCATATCTGTATGATATTGTGCACTGCACTGCTGCCACACGACTGGCTGATTAGATAAGACATACACGTCTTCCCAATGCAGTGCTTGGTGAGAGTACAGTGCAAGTCACAGTAAATCAACAGAGGAACTGTAATTAAAAATAACCTGACTCACACCGGCAGCAGAATACAGTTCTGCTTCTCCAGACTCTTTGAAAAGAACGGGTGATCGCTGTCTGTGGTTCATATGGCAGACAAACAGAGCACTTTTTCGCGGCAAGACAGCAGGATCTCTTTGAATACTGTCCTGCTTTGTTTGCACAACAAAAGCTCATATCTATCGCTGATGCCTGAGCAAAAAAACAAAAAAAACAACCTTCTGGAAAGCCGTTTCTTGTTCAGATCTGCTCCTCTCGGCACCCACCTTAAGTCTCGACTTGTCTAGCTCGTGTTTATCACTTCGCTAACTAGCCGGATTAGTCGGTGCAACAGGGAAAGCCTGATAATGCCAGCGTGTGAAGCAATCAGGTCAATTTGAGAGCAGGATTAAAATGGCGTCTGCTGGAGAAGAGGACGGGGCTTTGGAGAGTAATTAAAGGGGGGCTGGTTCTGGCCCCCAGGCCGCATGACGCCCAGGTCAGATCCAGCAAACTCATTCTACTGCATGTTTGTTTTGACTGTCTCAATTAAGGCTGAAGTGTGCTGGGAATGATGTGGTGCAGACTATCGGAGAACAGAGCGGAGCTGTTCTTCGGTGCGATGGGCTGGAGCTGAACAGGCCTTTCCTCTTCATGCTATATGCTGCAAAAGTGGGGCATTTCTAATCAGGCTCAGATTAATAATTAATATCAAGACATGGAGCCACTTCCTATCGCTGCCAAGAAAAGAACACAGGCCGTTGCCTCTCTCTGATACACACACACACACACACAGCAAACTGCTCTTTCTTCTCTGCAGTGTGTTTTTAGTTACCAAGAAATGTCTGTCCATCGCTAGGTCCAACACTACGCCCTATCCACTATATAGTGCACTATGCTGGATGTTGCTCTCACGATCCCGTAGTGAACCTCGGTAGGCAGTGCATTAAGTATGCTAGTAGATATGAAGTAATTAGGGACAGAACGATCCACAAAATGTTTAATTCAGTCTGATTTGATACTGCTGAGTCTCTGTTCAGGGCTTTTTTTTTGATACAGCACAGAAATGCCTGACAATGTGCCGAATCAGTGCTGCCATGCAAAAAAAAACCTTCACATGATAACTTTACAACAGAAGGAAAAACCTTGATAAACTTTCAATGGAAGTCCAAGTCATTTCGGAGCATTTCTCTTGGTCCATTCGTGATGACATTTGGGCAACATGTAAAGAACTGTGATATTTAAATAACACTGAAAGGCGAAAAACAGGGGCTCCAAGTGGTCCAGTGGATCGCTGGCCTCAAATCCTGGGTCATGCTGCTTGCCATCAGCAGCTGGAGTCAGAGAGAGCACAATTAGCCTTCATAATTGGGTAGAAAAATGGGGTAAAATAAGAAATATGCCCTATTTTAGAGGCAGGTTCTTAATAACAGCTATTGAAATAGTGTCCCCCTAGAATAGTTAAAACCTGCAAATTTGTATGTCCAAAATGGCAACTTTACGTGAGAAAGAAAAAAAAACATTCCTAACTGTCAACGGAAGTCAATGTAAAAAGATTTTATTTGAAGTCATTTTGGAGCATTTCTATTGGTCAAGTCATTATGAAATTTAGATACAATGTAATGAACAACTGCCAGATTTACATTATGTTAAAAAGGGAAAAACAGCGAAATCTCAGATACAAGGTTTTGCCACAACAGCGACAATATGATCCCCACAATTTGCCACAACAGCAACAATCTACAGATTAATCCTGTCTTTCTATATTCTGTATATTTTGTTTGTATTTTGTATTTATTTAACAGAATTTTTATATAGCTTTATTTTAATATGTTTAGTATGTATACAGTTTTGTCCTCCTGTAGAGCATCAACCTGAGCCTCACCACAAGCATTTCAATGCTTAAATGTCCTGATATGTTGTGCAAATGACAAACAAACCTGAAACTTGAAAACCTGTTAATATTAATGTGTTTCCAAGTTAAGTCCTTTAAAATATTTCATATTATAATATGAGGCTCAGAGCACTGGGGTCCTCAGCCAACACTAGATTCCCCCCAATATTTGCAATTTTTTTTCTATTTCAATTTACATTTACAATTTATTCGTTTTTATCAGACTCGATTGGTTCATTTCTATTTCTACAAAATCACAATAGTGAGTGTGTTTTCCTTCCTATACTTCCTGTCTTTTGTTTCTAGAGCAGTTTGCTCTTCTCATGGACTTCATGCAACATAATAATATTTATATATATATATGTAATATATATATATATATATATATATATATATATATATATATATATATATATATATATATAAATAAATAAATGTGTTCCTTAATTAGTGCCAGTCTGTGGAATACCAGTGTTCAACTCCCCGGCCAGGCAAGCACACCACATACACAACTAGGAGGCCTTGGGCAAGACTCCTAATTCAGAAGCTTATCCTGCTAACTAAGCTAATGCTTACCTGCGTCTCTCTCCTGATTCAGAGCAACATTCGTAATGATCAGATTGACGATTTAACATTTATTGAATGATAATAATATCCCCCCTCCTATTATTTTGAGACTGTATAATGGTGTAGAGAGAGTGGATACTGCCCTGCCCTATTAGTAGTTGCAGTACACAGCAATGCAACAGCTACACCAGTATTCTCCCACACGGCTCAGCCCCTCATCTGCTTTCCTGTCTCTGTAAACCTTCCACTTCCCTCCCATTTCAGCAGTGATTTTGATCCCTCATTCCAGACGTGTCCAGCGCCCTCCTCCCGACGACCATCTGATGTCCTCTCACCCCGAACCTTGTAAATACACACTCGGTAACAGCGCGGGTCCGTGTCATCAATCTGCGCCGGCTGGCCGGCCGCTGTCCTGGCCTGATGGCTCTGATTAACGAGGATGCGAGAGCGCAGAGCGCCGGCGAAGTGAGATCCAGGCCAGGTGACAGGACACGGCCACCCGCGCCCGAGTCCGGCTGGGGAGCTGCCGGGGAGAGCGTGTGACCTTCGGCGCGGAGAAGTGGGCGGCGGCACGAGCGGGGCACCGGCTGGAAATGTCACCAGTCAGGCGTCAGCGGGCGGACGGAGCAAAGCCCGGTCAGCACCTGGAAGGGCGTCCTCTAATTAAGAGCGTGTCGGGTCGCGTGTCCTATCAGACAGGGACAGGGCACTATACACACACATATGCATACACACACACACACGAACGCACACACACTTCCCCTCGAAGACGTGCAGAAAAGTACAAGTTGGAGACGCGAGCGCGGAGACACAAAGTCACACCACTCCGGTGACCTTTCGGATCAGGGCTAAAAATAGGGCGAAATTTCCATTCGAATTCATGTTACAGTGAGTGCTGAATAATTTATCAGCCTAATCCGTCAGCTAGGTTGTTTTTTTTTGGCTTTTTTCCCTCCTTTTTGAGGCACTAATACACAAAAGGTCTCTGAAACATGGATCGTAAGGTCTGCGAGATGAGCCAAATCTGCTTACTCCATTAGAATTTCATGAACGTTATCCAGAGTGCCTGTCTTGATCTTTCGAGTTCTGTGACACAAACAAAAACTTTCAAACCAACAAGAAAGGCTGATGAAATGCCCCAGCAGACATGAAAGATGTTGGACACTAACATCGGACAGATGTTGAATTTTAGTGGAAAAATAGATTGATGTCGACCTAATATTGTAAATGCTGAGTATTGCAGTTATTGAACATAACAAAAACATAAGTTTGCAATTAAGCTCCAACATTAGATAGATGTTGAATTTTGGTATCACATATCCATCAAAAACAACATTGTGTTTACGTTAGACTCCAACATTGAACAGACGATCAATTTTGGTTTGAAATCAAGATCACCTATCCATAAAAACCAACATTGTGTTGACAACATTGTGCTCCAACGTCAGACAGACCTTGAATTTTGGTTGGAAATTAAAGTTGAATATCCATTTAAAACCAACAATAGATTGACATTAAGCTCCAACATTAGACGGATGTTGCATTTTGGTATCACCTAACCGTCAAAAACAACATTGTGTTGTCCACATTGTGCTCCAATGTCAGATAGACCTTGAATTTTGTTTTTAAAAACAACAACAACAACAACAACTTAGGTCTGCCATCAAGCTCCAACATTAGCCAGATGTTGGATTTGGGTATCACACATCCTTCAAAAACCAACACCGAGTTGATGTCAAACTCCAACATTAGACAGACATTGAATTTTGGTTGGAAATCAAGTCACACATTGGTCAAAAACCAACATTAGGTTGACATCAGGCTCTGATGTTACACTGACGTTAAATTTTGGTTAGAAATCAAAATCAAATATTCACCAAAAAGACATTGTGTTGACAACAAGCTCCAACGTCAGACAGACCTTGAATTTTGGTTAAAAATAAAAAAACAACATAGGTTTGCCATCAAGCTTCGACATTAGACAGATGTTGGATTTTGGTTGGAAATCAAGTCACACATTGGTCAAAAAACATTAGGTTGACATTAAGCTCCAACATTAGACAGACATTAATCTTGGTTACTTAACACTATGACTTACAACCAACAACCTTTCAACGTCTAAAACGCTAGAACCTTTACGTTGTGTGGACGTTAACGTTACAAAGTTTAGCAGGCCTTGGGATTTGGTCACCATACCTCACAGCTTAATGTTGGCATCTTGCGACAACATGACGCTGGCATGTGACGTTTGGAAGACGTTGGATTTTGTTTACCTATCAGTCATCATCCCTATTTAACATTTAACTGACGTTGGCATTAGACAGTGCCCTGAATTTCGGTCACCCAATGTCACAACCTACGCTCAATCAGATAACCGCTGGCCGGCTGGGGCAGCATTACTGCATCAAAAACTCACATCCAGCTCTCTCTCTCTGCTCCCTACTCACAGTAATATCAACACCATCTCTGCTACACCTGTCATCATCCTTACTGTCACCTGCCTCAACCTCCCCCTCTCTCTCTCTCTTTCACTCTCTCGCTCGCTCGCTCTCGCCTCATCCGTCTCTCTGCCAGATGCTTGTCCGGTCCCCCGTCACCTCTGGCTCCGTCCAGGCTGGCCGCTATCACACCACTTCATTAGCTCCCCACCCCTGTCACGGCAGCCTGCTCCCAGCGCTGATGACCGCCCTGCTGCTAACGTTAGCAAACCGGGATCAGGGGCCAGCCGGAGCCAGTGTGACGCTACGCACTGCAGCCAGAGCGAAGCTACGCTACGCACCGCTGCCAAACCGCTAGCCACACAGGGACGAGGACTGACACATTAAAGATGAAGTCTGCTAGTCCTTCTAACAGCAAAGCCGTGGCTAAAGAGGTGCCACCATGGGCTCGTTTCCCATCCCCCTCTAAAGTCTGCTTACAGCATTTGTGGGGGTTCATGTATTTGCTCTTTTTAAAGGAGCATTAGATGAGTTTCTCTGCCTTTTCTCACTAATTCATGTAGAAATATGTGAAACATGGTAGAATAATCAGATATGAAAGATCTGTAGAGTATGAGGGGAGCATAAGCAGATAATAAGATTTTAGGGGCGTTCTCTGCCCGAAAATGAAAGGCGGATCTAAACTGGTTCCAGAGTCATTGTGTTCACCGCCTCCTATCCACTACAGGTCGTTTCATGAATCTGAACTAATGGCATTTAACCTTTAGAATTAAACAGGCTATTTAAGCTGCTGTACCTTTAAGAACCATACACCGATTGGCCATAATATTAGAACCAGTGAAAAAGTGAAAAACATTGAGCATTGGCTCGGCTCCGAAGAATTCGACCCTTCCTCTCTAGAGAAGCCGCCCAGGTGCTCGTTCAGCCTCTCGTCACTTCAAGACTTGACCACTGCAGCTCTCTTCTGGCTGGTCTTCCTCTGTGCACCATCAGGCCCCTGCAACTCATCCAGAATGCAGCGGCACGGGTCGGGTCGTCTTCAACGTTTCTGCTGCCCAGGTCATCAGATTCAGAACCCTGACTCTGGTCTACAAAGCCAAGACTGGACCAGCCAGCACCTCCATACTTGATGGCAATGGTCAAAAGTCGATCTGCATCAAGAGCCCTTCCAGCTTCAAGTACGGCTCAGCTCGACCCGCCATCCCTCAAAATCCACGGAAGACAAGCGTCCAGACTTTTTACTGTCCTGCACCGAAGTGGTGGAACGAGCTTCTCCTGGGTGTCCGAACAGCAGAGTCCAACGCTCACTGTCCTCAAACCCAGACTGAAGGGCCTCCTCTTCTGAGGGTACTTGGGCGAATAGCAGAGTGGTCTCCTTAGTGACTGGTGTTTAGTAGAGTCTAAGATTAGAGGATCTTTAAATTATTAGTCTATTTAAACTAGCTGAAGTTTTTCTTGAGTAAACAGCAAAGCACTTTTGTAAGTTATAAGTTAAAAGAAGGGAACATGGGCAAGCGTAAGGATCTGAGCAACTTTGACAAGAGCCAAACTGTGAAGGCTAGAAGACAGGGTGGTCAGAACATCTCCAACACCTCAGGTAGGTCTTGTGTGGCTATTTTCTGGTACCAATGTTTTGGTCAGTACCTACCAAAAGTTCTCCAGGAACACATTGGAAGATTCTGATTTCCACAATACGGGCCGAGCAGACAATTTCCCAGAATTGAGCGAATAAATTAAGACATGTTTTGGTCTTCAGCTGAAGTAACGAGGCAAATGCTTCTTTCCAAGGCTCTTTTTCTTTATCCCATTATTTCCTTCAGATCACAGATTTGTCCATGCAGGTCTCAATCTCATTCTCAGGCATTTGTAAGTCAAATGATTTGCATGTCACGGCGGCCGGTTTTGTCCACATGAATGCGATGCGCTCAGCCTCTTGGAACTCATGGTTCAGCTCACTGGTCAGTTCATATTACCGCAACAGCAGCAAGCGCCACTACGGAGATGTCAGCCTCTAGTCTTTTCCAGCCTGTGTGCTCCATGAGCCAGCGGCCACTGAAATGAAGCAAGTATTACAATCTATAGCTGATTGCATTTGTATTTAAAGGGTCCATATCAGGGGGAACTGCATATAGTCACACCTGTACGAACTAAGCTTCAAACGCAGGTCGTTTTACATGCACTGTCTTTGCGATGTCACGAACACCAGCACACTATACTCTCGCCTATTCAGCATACAGAAATCTAGCCCCGCCCATTCATGCTGAACTTAAGCCTGGACAGCTTTCTGAAAAATACAGTGCAACAGTATAGAACAGAGGCCAATTGCATACACAATCTGGACAAAAGTATTGGGACACCTGCTTATTTATTGTTTCAAGGGTATTAAAATAGGAGTGTATCCTGCTTTTGTTGGAGTAACTGACTCTACTTTCCAGGGAAGAAGATTTCTACTATATTTTGGAGAAGCATTGCTGTGAAGATTTGATTGCATTCAAAGTGAGGTCAGATGTTGGATGAACTCCACAACTCATCCCAGAAGCATTGGATGGATCACCATCATTACATCATTCCAGAGAACACAGTTCTTCCACTGCTCCACAGCTCTGGGGCTGCTGGGGGGCGCTATACCCCTCTAGCCCTTGCCTGACATTAGTCATGGTGCCAATATGTTTATCTGCTCCAGAGAGTCCTATTCTATTGGCACTATTTCTCTACGGAGACTAGACAAACTGTGTGCATTTGCACATCTGTATCAGTAATGGGTGCAACTTAGCAAGTAGCTGAAGGGGTGTGTACAAACATTTGGACATATAGTGTTTATCCAAGTCTTGAAGCTTCTTTAGTCCTAACGCTTATATTATAAAATATATTTTTTTAATGTAAAAGGGATATTTCTGGGACATAAAACCACCCAAATGCTGTAAGTAGATCTCAAGAAATGAATTAATATGTAAGATATGGGCCTGTAAATCTCTGTAAGTCTATGCACCAAACTCTGGTCAGCCTTACCCTCAGCCTCAGGTCATTCTCTTGAAAGCATGTTGAGAAGCGCCCATTGAAACGAGTAGGAAAGCTAATCCACGGGTGCCTGCGGTGATATTTTAATCTCGATGGCCACACACCGCTGGACCCAGCATGCACTGCCTTGAGGTAGAGGACCAAGCCAGTGGTAAATGCTGGAAATGTGGAAAGCCCGGTGCACTCAATAGCTCAGATGATGAAAGAATAAATGAAAGAATACAGCAAATACATCATTCCAGGGACTGGGGACAAGCTAATTATTAGTAGCAGTATTTCAACTCTTGTTCTGCAGAACCCGGAGTGGCTGCCGTCTCACTGATGTTGTTTCACTTACTTGCATAGTGATGCATAATAAAGGGGGTCCAACAAAGCCCAACCTTCACAGATTTGTAGTTTCGAGTTTCTTAGTGTTAGATTTGTCTAGTTGACCAAGAAATCAAATGAATATGAATAATTTACATTGTGAAAGAATAAAAAAATGAGATTATACCCATCAAAACTGCCATCTGAATAAGCCTACACGTTTCCTCAGGAAAAACATAGCGCATCCAACAAGACTAAAGTCTTGTACATCTTCTATACAGCAATAAAACATGGCAGCACACAGAATGCACTGATTCTACATACGGATCTATTTTACTATATACAGAGCGAAAAATGTACAGTACAGCACTCCTCAGGCAGCAGATTTAAATCATTTACAACTATTCAACCAGTCAATTTACTGCCCAGTAGTGAAATGGCCACTAGAGGGTCTGTGCAAAGAGGTCAAACAACTGCATTTCTAAATAGTTGGACATCAACACAGTAGTGATTTGAGCAACAACAACACAAAACAGCACTCTACACAAAAAGTGTTCTGTAAAGTACTGAAATTACTATTTTGATAAAAGTTTAAAAGGCCAACAATTAAACTGTTTTGCATGGATATACAAAGATATTATATTATATGATATATTATATTATATTAGAGCTGTGCGATATGGTAAAAACATCATATCACAAAATTTAAAGTCATGTTTTATTATATATGATTTTCAAAATATTTTACCATATAGACAAAATGCATCAGCATGAAAATAAAAAAAACTGCTATCCAAATAATCTCCCATACTAAGTACCATGAGTTTTACACAAAATATGCAGCACTGCTTTTAATTAAATAGACTTTTTGTCATGAAATGTGCAGTTAATCAGTGTTCTTTCAGCAATATGATATCTTCAAAAAACATACTGTGTACTACAATAACAAAATTACATATTGTCATATTGCCCAGCCCTATGTTATATTATTATATATTTTATATTACTGCTCCTTTAACCAGACACCTGAATATGATTGTGGTTGCAATGCCAAGAATGTCAAGAACTAGATGATTGAATGTAGCTAATATTAGTCTAGAAACACTGGAAATATATTAGTCTTTTTAAAGTTCACAATATGTTCATTAAGGAGCAAATACGGTATCTGTATATGTAGAACATGGCGAGCCCTTTTATTATACAATACTGGTGATCAATATCTTGATATTCTTGTCATTATTGTGGAAGCACAGGAAGTGTTAGCTGGTCAGATGGACTGTGGATTGTTAGAGTGGGAGAAATGTCATTTCCTCTGGACGAAAGTACACCACAAAGTTTTTTTTTTAAATAGATAAGTGTTATGCAGTGTCAGAACCCACATAAATAAGTCCATTAGAGATTATTGAACATGGTCTCGATGTGGTTTCAGTGTTAATTGGTGGGGTATAAAGTTGCAATACTTATTAGCTACATTAGCCTCACAGCTAACGTGCAACAGGAGCAGAAGTAAACTTCAGAAACCGACCTGTCTTGACTGGTTAACCACTGAGGGCATGTAGGATTTTGGAGGAGTGGGGCATTAAGTTTTGGGATAAAAGGAAAGTTGGGATTTGGGATAGGGAGAAAACTGTAAAATTGGGCTTAGTGGAAATTGTGATTTGGGAAAAAGGAAAAACCTGAGACTTTGGATAAGGGGGCATTTGAAATGGGAAATGTGTTAGTTGTGCGACTTGGGAAAAGAATAATTGCGATTTGGGATAGGAGGACATTTGTGATTTGGGTAGATGGGTAGTTGTCATTTGGGATAAGCAGATAACTGTTATATTGAATAGGAACATTGTTATTTGGGAAAAGGGGGAATTCTGATTTGGGATAATCTGAGAATTGTAATTTATGACAAGGGAGAAACTTGTATAAGGGGTGTATAAGGGGGTATATGTGTGGTTTGGTATAAGGGGATAACTGTTATTTAGAATATGGACAATTGTGATTTGGGATGAGAAAGAAATTTGTGACTTGGGATAATTTGGTAGTTGTGATTTGGGACAAGGGAATAACTGTATTTATAATTTGTAAAGGGGAAAACTGTGATTTGGGACTATAACACAAGAATTGTTACTAGAAACTGTTTTGAGATAGGAAAATTACTAACTAAACTATTATTTAGAATTGGTGAAAATTGTGATTTGGGATAAGAGGTGAATTTTGTGACTTGGGAGAAGAGGAAAATTTAGACTTGGGATAAAGGGGTATTTGGGATTTGGGAAAATTGGGATTTGAGAATTGTTACTAGAAACTGTGTTTTGGGAAAAGAGGAAAATTGAGATTTGGGATAAGGGAGCATTTGTAATTTGGTATAAGGGGACAGTTGTGATTTGGTATAAGGGGACAGCTGTGATTTGATAAAAGGGGACAGTTGTAATTTGGTATAAGGGGACAGTTGTGATTTGGTATAAGGGGACAGTTGTGATTTGGTATAAGGGGACAGTTGTGATTTGGTAAAAGGGGACAGTTGTGATTTGGTAAAAGGGGACAGTTGTGATTTGGTATAAGGGGCAGTTGTGATTTGTTAGAAGGGACAGTTGTGATTTGTTAAAAGGGACAGTTGTGATTTGGTAAAAGGGGACAGTTGTGATTTGGTAAAAGGGGACAGTTGTGATTTGGTAAAAGAGGCAGTTGTGATTTGGTAAAAGGGGACAGTTGTGATTTGGTATAAGGGGACAGCTGTGATTTGGTATAAAGGGGCAGTTGTGATTTGGTATAAGGGGACAGTTGTGATTTGGTATAAGGGGACAGCTGTGATTTGGTATAAGGGGCAGTTGTGATTTGTTAGAAGGGACAGTTGTGATTTGGTATAAGGGACAGTTGTGATTTGGTATAAGGGACAGTTGTGATTTGTTAGAAGGGACAGTTGTGATTTGTTAGAAGGGACAGTTGTGATTTGGTATAAGGGACAGTTGTGATTTGGTATAGGGGACAGTTGTGATTTGGTATAAGGGGACAGTTGTGATTTGGTATAAGGGGACAGTTGTGATTTGGTATAAGGGGCAGTTGTGATTTGTTAGAAGGGGCAGTTGTGATTTGTTAGAAGGGACAGTTGTGATTTGGTATAAGGGACAGTTGTGATTTGGTATAAGGGGACAGTTGTGATTTGGTATAAGGGGACAGTTGTGATTTGGTATATGGGGCAGTTGTGATTTGGTATGAGGGGACAGTTGTGATTTGGTATAAAGGGACAGTTGTGATTTGTTAAAAGGGGCAGTTGTGATTTGGTATGAGGGGACAGTTGTGATTTGGTATGAGGGGACAGTAGTGATTTGTTAAAAGGGGCAGTTGTGATTTGGTAAAAGGGGACAGTTGTGATTTGGTATAACGGGCAGTTGTGATTTGGGAGTTGTGAAGGGGATAGCTCTGATTTGAGATAAGGGGAGAATTGCTATCTGGAAAATTGTCACTTGGCAAAAGGGGGCTTCTGCAATTTGTGATGAGCAGAGTATTTTCATTTGAGACCTCGTTTAGCTCCAAGCGCCCAATCACAGGACATCGTTAATTCGTACACCCGCCCATGACAGTAGCCACGCCCACCACTGCAGAACGAGAGCATGTGTGAAGCGTGATCGTTACACGAGACCCAGGAAGCTCGGGCAGCGGCCTGCATTTCAAAGCGCTTTGCGTGCTTTTATCTTTGAATCAGAATGTGGATCACAACTGGACGGCCGACGCTTGTGTCAGCGTGTAGGAAAATCAAAGGGGATTGGTCTAACAGCCCAAAAAGAGCCGAGCCGTCAAAAAAATGATAGGCCAATTATGTCAGAGGTCATGGAGAGTTCAATGTATGTGTTTGTGTGTGTGAGTGTGTGTGAGTGTGTTTTGCCTGGGGATCTCTAAAAGCACTACTCCGCTGTCATTTGCTTCACTCTTCTGCCTCTCCATCTCTTCCTTTCATCCCTCTGTCCAGCTCTCTCCCTCCCTCTCTCTCTCCCTCTCTCTCTCCCTCTCTCATCATGTAATCCCTGTGAGAGTATGACAGCAGCAGACATCAAGAAACAGCCATACATATTCTTTAGAATTCTTAAAGGGTTTCTTCCTTCATACAAAAACATTGCTGTGTCTGCGCTGCACGTATGCAAACCTGTCCTCCAGCTGACACAACCGTGTTCAAGATATCTAAACAGCAGTGGGTGAAAACCATACCCTAGAGTGGAAAACTGTATCTTGGCACAGATGAATATTGAGAGTTCATGACATGGAAGTGACAAACCATGAGCCTCAAACAATGGTCAAAACCTTGGTCGAAAAACGATCAGCTATGTATCGGTATTGGCTAATTTCAGCCAAAATATGTAATATTTGTCTCTAAATAGCTGATCCTGAGAGCCAATCAGATCACATTCATGAGTTAAGGATCACAGCAGCTCTGCCTTAGGCTCCTTGGTCACTAGATATAATTACACTACTGTCACTGTTCAGTTCAACATCAGTTTCATAGGCCCTAAAATAGAACCCTGTGGGATGCCACAAAATCTGCTAGATGGCACCAATTACTATTACAAGTAATGTACAATAGTTTATGCATTAGGATTGATAAGTAATTAATTAACCCAGGGTTTAATGGGTTCATTGAAAATAACAGATGGATGGTCTTTGGCTTTGCACTGTACTGTTTTTTCCATCCCATCCGTTATTCTACTGCTGTTTTGCCATTTTCCGTGCTTCCCGTTGTTGACCAGAGCAGGACGGGTTCTGCTTTTGAGTCTTGTTTCCTTTCAAGGTTTCTTCCTCTTGATCTGAGGGAGTGTTTCTTTTTGTTGTTTTTTTGCCAATGTCACCACTGGCTTACTCAGAAAAGGCTCTGTAGAGCTGCTTTGTTACAGCGTTCGTTGTGAAAAGCGCTACATAAATACATCTGAACTCTGTACATCAGCAGAACACCCATGAAAAACATCGGATATCGGGGTCCGATCACAATTCCCACTTCAGTTCAGCCCCTAATTGTAAGCATAACGGAGAAATCCGTTTCAGAGCTTAATCAGTAATAAACTGCGGAGTTTATTACCAGACTAGAGAACCCTAGGTACGTCCTTTCACAATCCACGTCTACAGCATACAGATCATTAGAGGATCAAGCCATACAGACCCCGTTTCTCCATTATCATCTCCTCTCCTTCTCCTGCCTGAAAGCCACTTTAACTAAGATGTCCGCCAGCGCTCTGCTGTCTCCTGACTCTGGGCTGACATTGCTGAGGGTTGGTGCGGCTCCTCAGGGACCGGCCGAGCTTGATTGGGAGTCTGGGAGCGGAGTGTATCGGGCGCCCCGTAAGGCCCCTGCACACACATACAGACACACACACGAACACACACACACATACACATACTCCAGACGAAGCAGGAGGCGGCTAAGCTGGAGCAGCCCCGACGCATCCAGCCAGGAGGTCACACTCTTGAGCTGAGGGCGCTAATCATTTCCAATTACGGATTCCTTTTTAATTATGAATTATGCATGAATTTTTAATTAATCTAATGTTCCGAAGGCTTTTCCTTTTTTTCGCAGTGCCAAGATCTCAATCTAATTACTCTGCATTAAGTGGGGGAGCGGTGGCCCTGACGCTGACCTTACAGCTGAACCCTGGGCAACCCTCTCGCATCAATCTTGCTGTTGACTCACAATAACCTGGCACTTCCATTACGAGGGAGTTGAACAAGTCCAAACTTTGGATTCGTGGAAGCGAATAACTCTCTAAATGCTGGGTTTTAATAGACTTAGGTTTAATGCGGCTCTGGAATGGTCTTGCCTCAGGACCCACATCTGTCCTTCATCACTTAGTCACGACTCAAAAGCAGTTAAACTTTTCTAACCTTTCCAGTTTATTTCATAAATAAGCTTAAGCTCAGATGCCTTCCTACTTTTGTTCGCTAATACGTTTCCACAGAAAACTCACCGGTTTGGACCACCCTTCCTTCTTTGATGTATTAAAAACCATATTTCGTACAGTAAGTGTCATATTCTTGGTTGAGGTCAATGGCTTCCAATGGTGCTTTGAGTGATGTCATTGAACAACCAGATTTGGAAGATCAAAGGATGGAGGAAAATGGTACACTGTTAAAAATAAAGGTGCTTCCAATGGTTCCAATGGATGCAACAGAAGAATAAAAGATCTCGAAGTTCTCAAAGATCTCAAGAATCTTCACTAGATGTACAGGTGAAAGGTTCCTCACACTTGTACATCTCTACTACGAACTTTCTTTGGTTCTTTATGGAGCCAAACCGGGTTCCCCTATGGCAACGCTCAAAGAACCATTGGAGGCACCTTGGTTTCCAAGAGTGTAGCATTTCCATCCATCCATCCATTTATTCATCTTCTTATCTGCTTCTTGCTGGTCAGGGTTGCGGTGGGTTCACAGCCTACCTGGAATCACTAGGCGTCGGGCAGCAATACATCCAGGACAGGGCCCCAGTCCATTGCAGAATTATAGACATTCCCTTTTACTCACACACACACAAACCTAGGATGTGTTTAGCATGGCCATATGGTGTTTTGAGGAGGTGGGGGGAAATCAGACTACTCACAAGTAACACAGTGAATCAAATGGACAAGAGCTAGAACCGAACCCACAACCCCAGGCCCCTGGAGCTGTACTGGAGCCACCTTTCACAATATCGATAAACCGTAGCCATCAATATCAGCTGATATCATCGCTCCTCTACTGTCGCCACTGAACAACAGACAACTAAAGGCATCCTACCTGAGAGTTTCATGAGCAGGTCCGTGGCCGTCTTGGTGGTGATATCAGGGCTGAAGAGCGATGCAGCTGTGGGGCCAGGGCCAGGGCCGGGACCCGGACCTGGTGGGCTAGTTTTTAACCCAGGAAGGTCCAGGGAGCTGCTGCTGCTGCTGCCGGGCCGCTCCCTGCAGAGTGGGGCGAAGGGCGACGTCACCGCCATGTCCTGAGGCTCCTCCTTGATCTGCACGTGGTTTGAGGGCTCGCCGGGAGACGCCAGCAGACGCCCGTCAGTCTGGGACAGGGCGGGGGACGGGGAGGCTTCTGTAGCCATGGCCTGGTCTCCAGCTGAGCCTCCGTCGCCCAGCAGGGAGCCCTCGCCCTCTTCCGTGTCTGTGGAGGGCTCGTCCTTCACCTTGAGGTCTGGTCTTGGGAAGTGCTGGTGGCAGCGCATGTGCAGCTTTAAGCTGAAGTGGCGCGAGGACGTGAAGGGGCACAGCTCGCACTGGAACGTCTCGCCGCGGTCCTGGTGCTGGTGCACCTGCAGTAGGAAAGCAAGACGGGGGGTTTATTTGGGTTGGGTCAAGTTTTTTTTTTCATTTGCATGTGGAGTCGATACATAAATTAGGTGTTAATGACAAGTTACATTTATTATGGGGTGACCGGACCCAATACTCATAAGTGTACCTCACAGACAGACGGATACACATAGCAAGCAGCAGCACTGACCCCACCTAACCATGGTCTTTACAAGCAACAACTCCAATTGCAGACGTAAAGGAAAGTTAAGGTGAGTGGCTCAAAGGTCTCATGCGCTCCCACCATGGCTCGTGAGTCGCAAGTTCAGGCCACTGCTTTGCCATTAGCAGCGTTTAGAGCCAGAGAGAGCACAATTGGCCTTGTTCTCTCCAGGTAGGTAGATGGCGCTCTCTCCCCTCATCACTCTTAAGTGATGTTGGCCAGCACAGGCTTCTGTTAGCTGGTGTTGCAGTTTTGGGGACCGGCAATTTCCTTTGAGCATTTGCATGTATCAGAGTCCTTACTCTCCTAGTATCGAGAGCATTGCTAGTGCTATGGTGTGGGTTTAATTGGCAGTACCAAATTGGGAATGATTTTTCAAATTGAGAGGAAAAAAACATAGTCAAAATTGTACAAATATCCCAGTTCTGTTAATATTTCCATCTCAAATTTAGATTTATTTAAGTAAACTAGAATCTATCAAAATGAACACGACATGTGTTCCTGTCTCTTATAAATTCTTTAGAATTTTTAGGCAAATAAAGTACTGTCAAATCAGTCAGTCAAACTACAGTCAGAATTGCTTTGTACTGGTTTGCAGGGACCTGTTCTTCTACGGGCACATGTGGCCCCAAACCATGCCGGCTAAACGCCCCCATGGGATGTCCTACCCAGCGTTCTAGCAGAGCATGGTAGGAGGTTAGGCGCTTAATTGTATCAGCAGTGCACCTGTCAGGTGAGCATCTGTACTCGTTATGTTTGTCCACTCATTTATTCAGGTGTTTTCTTTAATTTGTCACTAAATGAGCACAGAATGCGCATGGTGTGGTGTGACACCTGTGCATTTTGGTGCTCTCAACACTTACAACAAAAAACGATCATGGAAACAGCAACAACATCCTCTTTCAGGAGCTCCATGGCCCGTCTGGAACCTCATTATTTACAAATTAAGCGCTTACGAAGTCAAGATGCCGAGCTACTGAAAAGCAATACTCGAGTACAGACTCAGTCCTGGTATAGTGCTGGTATTATCAGGTGTAGTATGACTGTTTGAGCAAAGAACTTACTGAAGTGTGCTGGGTTCTTTAGCTCGCATAGGGTCTGCTCACTGAACACTAACACTGTAACAGTCCTCAAGTACATCAAGCCATTTGTTCTTATTTGAATGCTGTAGAAGCAACACAAACCTGATTTTAAAGCATTTACAATCAATAAAATCACTTCAATTCTTATATTTGAGCAAAAATGGACGTACTAAGCTAGGAAAGCTGTATCTTTACCACACCATTCAGCCAAAAAAACGTATTACAGGTCCTGGCTTGAACATTTAATGTTGCCCATTACCAGTGCAGAACAGTCCACATGCTCCTCGTCTGCTTTCGTACTCAAATGTGGGCCCAGTTAAACACCTTATTGTGTGATAAGCCTTAGAATGTTAAGGGGTTAATGTATATTTTTGATAGCATATAAATAATTACATTTTTACCCAGCCATTCAAAAGTTTGGAAGCAATATTTTTTTAAAACAAATATGAAAACCAACTTGTTTGTAGAAAATATATTATTATATATTATAATTGTTATATAAGTATAGCAGTATTTGTATATATATATATATATATTATGTGCAAGTTAAAATAATAAAATTTGATAATTACCAGGAAGATGTGTTAAGAGATGTTTTTTTGTATGTGGGTGATTATAAAATGACGGACAAAGGTGTAGAACATGGATGTAATGCTAAAATTAATAATAAACAATATATAAGAATAAAACATATCCTGAATTTATCATATTTCCAAAGTGGAGATGAAGTTTCCAGGTAGATAACCTGAGACAAGTCATGTATATATATATATATATATATATATATATATATATATATATATATATATATATATTTTTTTTTTTTTTTTTTATTATCATTATTATTATTATTATTCTTTTTCCATTATTTTGGTATTTAGTACTTATTGTGTTTACTTTTAAGTCCTGAAATGTGAAATAAAACATGAAAAAAAAAATCATATAAAATGTAAATAATATATATTAGTAGGTTATTCCAAACTTTTGGACACTCCGAATGTATTTATTTTATATTGACCATGTACTAATATTAATATTAATACACTGATATATTAGGGAAAAACGTTTTTTTTTATTTTGAACCCAGATGACCAAATCATGTCGCCTCACCTTCATGTGGGACTTGAGATTGTCTTTGCGAGCGCAGCGGAAAGGACACAGGGGACACTGGTGGCTTTTTAAACCGGTATGAATCACCATGTGTCTCTTCCAGTAGCTCTTTCTTTTGATGACCAGACCACACACCGGACACTGGAAGGGTTTCCCACCGTCCTCAGGTGAACCTACGAGAGTGGACAGAGCAGGGAGAAAAAAATTATATATGATATATTACACACCATAATCTTTACGACTGTGACACTGACACCTTCCAGCCCAACAGTAAAAGGCCCTTTAGGATCATATCTCGGCCGGGCTCAGTCGTTCGCTGAGAGCAGGGAAGTGGCTGGCAGTATCCTCAAGGCCATCAGCGTGTTTTTAGCAGTAATGACGGCATTTCTACAGTAAAACAACATGAACAGCAGCTATTTAAATTTCCCAGCTTTACACAATGACCCCCCCCCCCCCCCCACACACACCACCCCCGAGCCGCCACCTTTGCCGCCGTCCGTTTGACGGAAGTGACCGCGATGAGCCTTGATCGCTCCAATCGATGCCAAAGTCACAAAGGAAGCCAAACACCAGGATGTTTTTAGGAAGCCGATTATTGTTGTTGGCTCCATATCCGGTGTCCATTAGGGCCTAATTGGTCTTATTAGAAGCTGGCATGATTGCATTAGAAATTCTACGAGGCCGTGTCAGGATGGCTTCATAAGTATTCCAGTCGTGTTCCTTGAAAAACATCTGGTAATCAGTGTTTGGTGAAATTACCGCGCTCAGCCATTCATTGACCCGGGGTGTAAAACTTCGAGACTGCCTATTTGCGACAATAAACCACCATCTGTGGCCCAACCTTTCGCGGCGAGGAGATCACCGTGGAAACTGCTCGTGAAGCAGAAAGACTCTGAAGGTCCCCGGTGCAGAGGGGAAGGGACAACAGCTAGCGACGGCTTTCGCAGCCATTCCACCCATTAGCTAAAAAGTGAGGTTTCGGTATGGGCCAGAGGGAAGAGGATTTTCACCTGATAGAAGGGAGCAATTCCCCGCGGAGAGCCAAGTTTAACTCATGTCACGGTGAGATATTCAGAGCCTCGCATTAAGATTATGATTTTAACCCAGGTGCTCGCTCGTCCAGAGCCGGTAGCTTAACACCTTTTCACTCGCTCGCACTACGCTTTCCCATCCACCCCGACTGTGAGAGTGCTTTTCTGGATGTAGATCACAGGATGTGATGGCAGCGGCCGACCTCGGTGCTTTAAGGCCATCTGATCTGAAGCTACGTTCACATTAGAGTGAGCCTTGCCTCTTAACGTCTGTGCTCGGATCAGATTAACAGATACGATTTTCAAATGTGAGAATTGATTGGAATGATGAGCGGTAAAAGATGCAGTCAATTTTATGGATTCATGATAAATTAAAAAATTCAATTCACATTTCAGGATGTACTGAATTATTTTCTAAAGAATTATAATAATATTTATAACAATAAAGGGCCCAAATGCCCTCATTTAGTCAAATTAGCTCCAAAAAGATTATTTTCAGTACAGACTCAGACACAAATACACCCATATTCACCATTTAGCCTCCGCCTTTAACCCGTCCACGCAGTGAACATCCACACCCACAAAAACACCCTAGTGAGCAAACCACCAGCGGAGCGGTGGGCAGCACAAACAGTTAAGGGCCTTGCTCACGGGCCCGACAGTGGCAGCTTGCCGAGCCTGAGTATCGATCTCACAGTTCTGTCATCAACAGCCCAGTGTTCTAGCCGCTGTGCCACCACTGCAGTCGCATTCAAGCCACAGACTGGATATGTATCTAGGACCACAAAGAAAGTGGTTCTAGATACAACAATGATTTTTGTGTTCACTCCAGAACCGAAAACTGCAAAATATGACCCAGGAACATTAGTTTGCAGATTTTTGACCAGATAATAAGATAATCCTTTATTAGTCCTTTATTAGATAAATTACCAATATACATAATAATAATAATAATAATAATAATATATAATAAATAATAATGTATATACACAATATAAATCATATATAACTAATACATAATAATAATAATGTTTAATACATAATAGTACTAATATTTAATTAATAATAATAATATAAACACACACACAATATAAATAATAGAAGTGTTGACCTGATCATCTCAGGTTTGATACCTACTGATGTCATAGCCAGAGAGCAAAACTAGCTCATCTTACCACCCCGTCACGATAGCCAATACAATAGCTGACTTCTGTCAATTCAAAGTTTGTGTACAATTCTGGCAGCCAGCCAGCTTCCTTTTTTGGGGGGTCACATACACACTCATACACACTCCTCCAAAACAAGGCAAGATAACCTTCACACTCCTCCAAGACAAGGTCAGACAACCATCTTCACCATTAGTGTTGGACACAGATGGAATTTTACCTCCACCTTTAACCCATCCATGCAATGAACACACACATAAATACTGGTCAAACACACACGGTGACAGGGAGCACACATGCCCGGAGCGGTGGGCAGTCATTGCCACAGCACCTAGGGAGCATAGAGAGCCCAACAGTGGCAGCTTGCCAAACGCACGACCCTGTCATCAACAGGCCAGTGGTCTAGCCGCTGAGCCACCGCTGCCCCATACATGGTACAACTACTAGTGAAGTGCTTGGACGACTGTCTGATCACATAGAAACAAGATAAAAGGCAATGGGTATGGAAATACTGATTAAAATATGAGCTAAAAATATAAACATTCAATACACAGAGAGAAGAATACCTATAAACTACATGGACAAAAGTATTGGGACACCTGCTCAATCATTGTTTCTTCTGAAATCAAGGGTATTAAAAAGACTTTATCCTGCTTTTGTTGGAGTAACTGTCTCTACTGTCCAGGGAGGAAGGCTTTCTACTAGTTTTTGGAGGAGCATTGCTGTGAGGACTGGATTGCATTTAGCCACAGTGCTCCACTGCTCAATGGTGGGGGGCTTTGGTGCCCTCCAGCCCATGCCTGGGATTAGGCATAGTGCCGATAGGTTCATGTTCATCCGCTCCAGAAAGTCCTATTCTACTGGCACACAAACACTACAAGGAACTTAAAAGTAGCTGAAGGCATTCATTAGGTGGGGTGTCCACAAACATATGGACACAGAAAAAGTGTGAAAAGTTCTGATTGGCTAACCTTATGTGATGTGGAGGAAGCAAATGCTGCCTTATACCCTTTCCAGCACTGGTAGCATCGTGTGACAGCAGGAGTCGCAGCTAGTGGGTGGGCAATTCAAAAAATGCTCTTTCGTGATTGGTCAGGATACTCACAGCAGACTGTACAACCATTGTTCTGATTGGTTAGAGACTCTTTTGCATAATTCAACCTTCCTGCAAAAGTCAATATGACGATTTAGACCAACAAACCACTTCAGCCCTCTAACATAAGTCTGTCTAGAGTTAGGATCTGTTCTGGGTTCTGACGGACGGGCTGCAGGCTGGCCGGGTCGCGGGCCGCTATAGGCTGGCCTGGTGTGGAGTGGAAACTGTGATGGCTGCACTGCCTCTGAAGAGCCTGACCTAAATTCCGGGGGAATCTGCTGAGATGGACTCGGAGCGCTCGCTCGTCCTGTGTGCGTGTGTGTGTGTGTGTGTGTGTGTGTGTGTGCGCGCAAGCTCTTTGCACACACACACACACACACACACACACAAACACTGCCGGCCTCCGCTTGGCAGCCAGCACATCCGAGAGGGAGAGGAACCGGTCTGGGAACGTGCCGGCGATTCCAGCAAACCCCCACCGAGCTAACAGACCTTTCCCAGAGTCCACAGCCAACCTCGAACACACACACACACTCACACACACACACACCAATGTGTGACCCTGCTGCCACAGCCACTTCAACTTACACTCACTCTTCCCTCCTGGCCAGTCCAAAGCCTCAGGTACAGTTACAGGTATAGTGTAATTATGTACAGTACGCTTCACGGCTGTAGATCAGTTTTGAGGTTGCACACAGTGTAGGTCACACTCACCCACACGCCTTAAAACATCCATAATAGAGAGAGAACAAGCCATGCAGAAGCCACCGTTTACAGTTTAGACCAACCCTATATAATATATATATATATATATATATATATATATATATATATATATATATATATATATATATAGAGAGAGAGAGAGAGAGAGAAAGGACAAGACACCCAAATTCATCGTTAAGTGTTGGACACAGATGGAAACACACACACACACTTTAGTGAGCAAACACACACAGTGACAGTGAGCACACATGCCCGAAGCAGTGGGAAGCCATCGCTGCAGCGTCCTGGGAACAGGTAGAGTTAGGGCCTTGCTGAAGGTCCCAAGGGGGCAGCTTGCCAAGCACAGGGATCACACAACCCCATTATCACCAGCTTGGTGCTCTGACCACTGGGCCACCACTGCTCCCACATGAAAACTTTGTAGCGAAGAAGAAAAAATATACAGGTGAAGGAAAAAACCCTTTTGAGACAACATAAAGAACAATTGCTAGATTCATAATTCACATAGTATTATTATTATTATTATTATTATTATAAATAATAATAATATATCATATAGTTATTATTATTATTATTATTATTAAATACGGTATATATTATATACTGTTGGTGACCACGAGCCTGAACTGGATTAAGCAGATATGAAGATGATGATAGAATTACAGTTGGAGTAAGTCAATATTAGCTATTGTACACTTTCATTTCATAAGTTTGAGGACAAAAAAGTGCATAAAGGATTTAATATAATGCATAAGTACTATTTTAGGACAAGAAAAAAGTCTAATAATTATTACTTTGATAAAATCACCAATGAGTAAAAATGAGCCCAGTGTGTCCAAATGCCGCGTACATTCATTTACTCTCACTTCACACTTTGCAGATTGCAGTTCTATTGTTATATGCTGTTTCCATATGGCAACAATCATATTTTATTCTTTAATACATACCTGACAGCACCTACACCTGTTTCTTTAGAAAAATAACATAACGTATCCACAGCTTGTGCTTATTTTTTCTCAAAGTTATATCTATATACACATTTCATTTTACACACCCTTGTGTGCTTCTGATGCTAGACCTCACCATGTGGTGTGTGAAAAATGTACAGGCTGCGACAGAAAGGCATATAAACACTAAAAATCATTCTACACACCAAATATAACTAGAATGCAAAATGCCAGAAAGGAAGGCATTGTTGTGACATGGCAAGAGTTACAAAATCATGTGATATATATATATATATATATATATATATATATATACACACTATATGACCAAATGGTGCGTGGACATTCCTGCTTATTACGGAGTTGCTAACAGGTACATAAAATAAAGCACACAGATACTAAATCTATAGACAAACACTCAGACTATAGATACAGACACTATAGACACTCAAACTCTATAGATGCAGTCTCCATAGACAAACAATGAGACTCTATAGATACAGTCTCTACTGACACTCAGACTCTATAAACATAGACTCTATAGACAAACACTCAGACTCTATAGATACAATCTCCTTAGACAAACACTCGGACTACAGATACAGACTCTATATACACTCAGACTATAGATACAGATATAGATACAGACTATAGATACAATCTCTATAGACAAAGACTCAGATTCTAGATAGACTCTATAGACTCTATAGATACAGACGCTATAGACACTCAAACTCTATAGATACAATCTCCACAGACAAACACTGAGACTCTTAAGATACAATCTCTACTGACACTCAGACTCTATAATTATAGACTCTATAGACAAACATACTTTATAGATACAATCTCCATAGACAAACACTCAGACTCTAGATACAGACTCTATAGACTCTATAGATACAGACACTATAGTCACTCAAACTCTATAGATACAGACACTGTAGTCACTCAAACTCTATAGATACAGACACTGTAGTCACTCAAACTCTATAGATACAGACACTATAGTCACTCAAACTCTATAGATACAGACACTATAGTCACTCAAACTCTATAGATACAGACACTATAGTCACTCAAACTCTATAGATACAGACACTGTAGTCACTCAAACTCTATAGATACAGACACTGTAGTCACTCAAACTCTATAGATACAGTCTCTACAAACACCCAAACTCTATAGATACAGTCTCTACAAACACCCAAACTCTATAGATACAGTCTCTACAAACACCCAAACTCTATAGATACTGTCTCTACAAACACCCAAACTCTATAGATACTGTCTCTACAAACACCCAAACTCTATAGATACAGTCTCTACATACACCCAGACTCTACAGATACAGTCTCTACAGACAAACATTCAAGAGACCTGTTAGGCCTGCCCTAATAAGTGCTATTATTGTAACATGGAAGCATCTAGAAGACCACTGTGCTGAAGCTTGCCTATCCTTGCCTTTAGATCACTCACTACAAAGCTCCAGACTACCTCAGCACAAGAACTGTGCATCAGGACCTTCATGAAGTAGGTTACCATGGCAGAGAAGAAGCACACAAGCCTAAGATCACTATGTGCGATACTTAGTGTCAGCTGGAAGGGTGTAAAACACACTACCACTGGACTCTGAAGTAATGATTCATGCTGCAGCCTCTCGAAGTCTGACGGGTGAATCTAGGTTTGCTGTATACCAGGTGAACAACAACACCTACTGGACTGCATAGTGCCTACAGTTACATTTGGTGGAGGAGGGATAATGGGGCTCTGGGGCTGTTTCAGTCCCAGCGAAGGGTGATATTAATGCTACAGCATAAACATTTTGCATCAATGTAGCATACTTAATACGTAATTTGGGAAAGGCCCTTTCCGGTTCCACTGTGACTGTGACCCTATGCACAAAGCGAGGTCCATAAAGACATGATGTGATGAGTTTCTTGTGGAGGAACTCTAGTGGCCTGCACAGAGTCCTGACCTCAACCCCAATGAACACCTTTGGGATGAACCGGAGCGCAGATTGTGAGCCATGCCTTCTAATTCAACTGTGCCTGACCTTTCAAATGAAGAGGGGGGGGTACATTACTGCCCACAGTTTTGAGGGAGATGTCCAACAAGCTCATATGAATATGATGGTCAGTACTTTTGACCGTATAGTATATTTATTTTTAATCTGAAAGGATCAGGAAAGGATACAGAACCAGTTCCTTTCTGAAAGAGCCCAACCTTAAACTACAGGCTTATTATTTAGTTATTAATCCAAAGAATTTTAATCTTATTCAGTAACAACAAACTGTTTAATAACTACTATGAACCTGATTTGTGAGTAACACCAATCAGCCATAACATTAAAACCACCTGCCCCTCTCAAGCCGTCAAAACAACTGTCGAGATATGGACTCCAGCAAACCTCTGAAGGCGTCCTGTGGTATCTCCCACCAAGACGTTAGCGGCAGACCCTTTAAGGCCTGTAAGTTGTGAGGTGGAGCCCTACCTGACCTGCCTGATTTCGGAGATGCTCTGGCCCAGTCGTCTAGCCATCACCTTCGAGAACTGACTGTTCACGTCCTGCCTGATATTGTATATCCTAACCCTTGAATGCCCTGTGCTTATTTAGTTTACATCAGGAGACGTATATATGAGAGAAATATATATGTCTCCACTGATCGGCTGCATCTGGGGTCAGTAATAAATCCTAAAACTAGTTAATAATTAGCATTTAATGCACAATTAGGAATTTACAATGGTCAACTGGTCAGAAAAGTCAGCTGTGTGTCCATGTTTTCCTCCTGAAACACACCATGCAACACAAGCTGACAAATAAAAGGAGCAAAAAAGTGTTTACATGCATCTGCCATGGAGGGCAAGCTGTTACCTGCTTGACTGCTGGGCTTGGCCCTTCCCTTGGGGGTGGTGGGCAGCAGAAGGTCCAGAGTCTGGGTGGGCGTGGGAGCCTTCTGGTTCCTGTCCAGCAGGGGCTTGACGTCCTCGGATGCAGCCAGCCCCAGCGGCGGTGGTGGAGGCTCCTTTTTGTCGGCAAGCAGATTCCCAGCTGCCCGTGCCGCCACTTCTTTTAGTAGGGCGGCGGACGAGGTCATAGAGACGAGCGACAGAAAGGAGGCGGCCGAGGGCTGGTGGTCCGGGGCTGCGGCCTGCTGCTGCTGCTGCTGCTGCTGCTGCTGTTGCTGCTGCTGCTGCTGCTGCTGCTGCTGGCTGCGCTCTGACACTTTCTTGGACAAGGCGGCTAGTGTGGAACTGGCCGACTGGGAGGAGAAGGGTGATGCGAAGGCGTCGAAGCGCATGGCATCATCTTGCCGACTGCCCAGGGCAGGAACAGAGCTGACCGAAGAGGACGAGGAGGAGGACGAGGACGAAGAGGCAGAAGTGGACGAGGCCACGGCACTTTTGTCCTGGAGGACAGCGTTAGCGGCCGCTTTTAGCTTCTGGATGGCCGAGTCAGGCGACAGGCTGCTGCTGCTGGCTGCAGGAGGCCATTTGTCTGCCATTTGTCCGATCCAAACGAACCCAGTGCTGCCTGAACCGGCAGCCTCGGTAGGTCCAAACGGGTCACTGGGCTCTTGTTTAACCGTTGCCACAGATGCCGGCGAAGAAGTGGTGGAGTTGCCACTGTTGTTGTTGCTGCTAGCTAATCTGCGAGCTAGTGCGCTGAGTTGCTGAGCATGGTGGGATGATGGAGACAAAGCAAGGCCCATGGGCGGAGACTCTGTTCCCCGGCCTGCCCCTCGCACACCTACCAGGTCCCCTCCTTCTAGCTTTATTGATCCCGCCTCCAGCAGCCTCCGCAGGTTGCTGCTGAGGGGTTTCCCCAGGTTTCCCTGGGCCGAGTCGCCATAGAGCGAAGAGACCACTGACGACAGCGTGTCCTGGGCCGTCAGTAGCCGGGCGTCCAGCCCCAGCATTTCCAGGGAGGCCCGTCGCTGCACGGGTGTGGGACAGCCAACTGGGCCCTCGGCCGGGGTATCGGGCTCAGTCCGCGTTGTACCGTCCTGTGGAGACACCCGTGGCTCATCCTGGACATCCCCGTAGGACGACTCAGACGGGCTGTCGCTGGCATTTCCGAACCAGCCGTCTTCCTCCCCCGAGCCGCCCGCCGCTGCCCCCTCCTCCACCGGGTCCACATCTGCAACGACAGCACAAACAGCATGAATTTACAAACACACCTGAAACATCTTCTCTGAAAGAGAATAGGTGAATGAGGTCTACTACTCAATACTGAAAAAGACAAGCCCAGCACAGGTGTCCACAGCTTCATCATGTCCTTGAAGTTGACCCATTTTTACATTACTTTACGTGGATGGTCCATTATAGAGGTCTCGTAGATGCTCACCTGACATTCAACCGAATATCTTATAAATGCAGCTGAGTAAACTGACTGCCTATTAACCCTTAACATTACCCTTAAATTAACCCCAAATCCAAACCCTAACCTTAACCTAAGAGGGTTTCTCTCCAAATGCTCTCTGAATGACTTCGTTTACATCTCAACCATGAGATTCCCAAAGGGAATTGCCCTTTAAATACACAGAGAACAAATAAAACACACACACGTTCTTTAGAGACACCTATTTGACCCTTTTTCTGGATGAAACCTTCTTCCCAAGGCCAAAATGAACTTCATAAAAGATCATAACAAATGGTCCAATGCAATAAAGGCATGAAAAGATGGCCAAAGCCATGGACAACACAATAACAGCAGAGTTCTCACTCTGTAACACTGGACAATACAGTCAGAAAAACCCCATAAACAACACTGCCACATCAGAAACTACCATGAAACTAACAGACTAATGTAAACTGAGGTACCCCAGAGGGAAAGGAAGGAACCCAAGAGTGGACCTGTTCTGTTTATGTGGTAAACGCCTGATTTTTACTTACATATTTTCCATTAAACGCTCAAAAGAAGCTCAAAGAAGACAAAACGCAGTGCTGTGTTTCCTTGGAGGCACCGATTTGACCTTTTCTGGATTAGACTTTCTTCCCAAGGCCAAAATAAACGTTATATAAGATCATAACAAATGGTCGAATGTAGTACTGGCATGAAAAGATGACCATTGCTAGCGGAACAAGCACTGAGTGCAGCGTGGACAACACAATTACAGCAGGACCCAACGTTTTCCCAAAGTGAAATGTGCAGTGGGAGTGAGCTCTTACTCTACTAACTGTAGAGAATACACAATACTGTCCACTTTATCACTTCATGAAATCTTATGACACGTCTTAAGTGTATTTTATCGACTCGACTACTTCATCAAGATCTACTCTGACGCTGAAAGACTAATTACATTTACATTAAAGGCCTTTAGCAGACACTCTTCTCCAGAGAAGTGCTTCACTGCTCACTTAGAAAATACTATAGTCTAGGATCCAAAAGATCCCTCTAAGCTTAGATACTACTAAATACAGAAGTCAGTATGGAGACTATAATACTCCACACTTCACTACACTTCACCCAGGTACTCCTGAAAGAGCTGGGTCTTCAGTCGGTGTTTGAGGACAGCGAATGACTCTATAACTATTAACTATCTACACCATGATTATTATATTATAATTATGATCAGAGCAGATCAACAGTTTAGATGGTTTGGTAACTTTTATCAATAATTAATAAACAGTTCTGATCAGAGGAGGACGGGTCGGGTCCCCCTTGTGAGTCTTGATTCCTCCCAAGGTTTCTTCCTCCAGCTCTGAGGGAGTTTTTCCTTGCCACTGTCGCCGTTGGGGTCTGCTCACTGGGGGTCTTTAATCCTTCATGTCTTCTTACGTTATTTCTTTTTTGTCTCTGTCTTTTATTAATTACTAATCGGGTTTCTCTCCAAATGCTCTCTGAATGACTTTGTTTACATCTCAACCACTGAATATGCAGAAATTTCTCTTATTGGAATTGCCCTTTAAATACACAGAGAACAAATTAAACACACACACATTCAGAACTAACTCTCTTTTTACCTTCTCTGAGTAAATGGCCACCCAGCCCGACCTGCTGGAAGATTGCCCGCTGATGTCCCCTCTATCTGTGTCAGACCAGCTGCCACCTACCAGTCCGACCATCAGGCCCCCCACCCACCACCACCCTTAGCAGACCAGCGGCACACCCTCCTACCACTGCTACCTGTCTAATGACCATGTTCAAACCTAAATGGCTTCTTAACTATCTGCCACTATTAATAATATCACCACTATTAACTATCTGCTGTATCTGGTTTGGTCATTTTTATAATTTTATTAATGTTTAAATAGTTCTGATCAGAGGAGGACGGGTCGGGTCCCACTTGTGAGTCTTGATTCCTCCCAAGGTTTCTTCCTCCAGCTCTGAGGGAGTTTTCCTTGCCACTGTCGCCGTTGGGGCTCACTGGGGGTCTTGGATCCTTCATGTCTTACATTATTTCTTTTTTGTCTCTGTCTTTTACTAATTATGAATTATGTAAAGCTGCTTTGTGACGACAATAGTTGTACAAAGTTATACAAATAAATTTGACCTGACTTGACCTGACATTCTTTAGAGACGCCTATTTGACCCTTTTTTCTAGATTTAACTTTCTTCCCAAGGCCAAAATGAACTTCATAGAAGATCATAACAAATGGTTCGTTCGGACACTCAGGGGAAGCTCGTTCCACCACTTCGATACCTGGACAGGAAAAAAGTCTAGGCAAGTAAAGAGCGGATGTGTTCAGTCTGGGCGGCTATTAACTGATTTTTACTTAAATATTTCATTAAATTCATCAAATCAATTCAAAGAAGAACCAAAAAGACAAAATACAGCATTTTTTTTTTTTTTGTTCCTTAGAGGCAGTTATGTGACCTTTCCGGCTGACACCCTCTCTCTCTCTCTCTCACCGAGGCCAAAAGCGAACACTAAGAAAAAGGCAGCCGACAAACAATAGCACGGGTCCTGCTGAAAAATCGGAGGTTTCCCTTCACAGCCGCGGCATTCGCAATGAGAATAACTCGCTTCTCATTCGCTTTTTTTTTTTTTAACCATTTTTTTTTTCTTCCCAGGGTCTAAAGGAGCCTAGTAAAAGGGTTACCATGGCGACGGGCCCTTCAGGGAGGCTAGACAGCAAAGATTAGGGTAATGGAGGTTACAGAACCGAATTAATATTCATGAGGCTGCGGATACCACCAGGGAGCCAATAAGGATAGGGTTAAGGTCACCAAGGGTCATTAATATACACTTCATGTATCAATATTCATAAGCAAAACATTACAGCTTGCCAGACAAGGGCGAACAAAGGAAGTGAATATTCCTGATACATATTAACAAACCCTCCGCAAGAACATGTCAAGAAAACACAACAGCGAGAGAGAGGCCTGGACGTGAAAGATGTCAAAACTTATCAGCGAGTTTTTTTTTTTCGTATTTTTTCGAAATTATTCAATACTACCTCTTACTGTTTTTTCTGTCAGTAAGGTTAACTTAACCAATTTCAGACGCTATCACCTCTGCAGGGGGAGGGAGATAATAAGACGTTGTGGCAGGAGAAAAGGGCACCGGACCTCTGACACGGGAATATGATCTGTAAGAGAAAAAAAATAATAATTCATTTGAGCGCTCTCTCATTCGCTCTCGCCTGTGCGCATCACGGCCTGCCTCACCTCGGCGACCCCGACATAAGCCTAGTGAGTTCCTCTCTGTTTACAGGAGAACGGCAAGGCCGTTGCCAGGCAACGCCGCCCCGGCGACCCACCGGGATCATTACAGTCAACACACATCTGGCCAGCGCCACTGACTGGGGGCGGTTTGTGGGGGGCTGCCGCGGCCTCGGCCCAGTCGCACGTCCGAATACTGCCAG